>NW_019384693.1:0-183324 GCF_000671375.1 Centruroides sculpturatus | reverse complement strand
CTAAACTTTTTTTTTTTTTTTTTTTTTTTTTTTGAAGCATCCTGTATTATAATTATATAATAATTTTACAATTGGTAAAATAAATGCTATCTATATTAACTTGTAAGCAATCTTTTATGCATGAAACTTTTGGAATTTTATATTTTTAAAATTTTGTGAATGCAATTAACAAAACAATATATTAATTTCAGTATAATTTATAAATTATTATACTATTAACTTTTCAGATTAAGACTTTATATGAATTCGATATATAAATAAATTGGTTAAGTCATAATTCGTATAAGCTTATATATTAAATATCAATTTTTCTAATACTAAATGTAGATTTTTCTTACAGATAATGACCAGTCAGTAGCTTTGAAACAACAAGAATTACAGCAGAAAATATTTAGTATAATTGGTCAAACTCCGACACCAACTGCCGAAAATATTAACCTTGGTTTGAAAGCGCAGGCTACTGTCGGACAGTCGACCGGAATTGGTCAAAGTCTAGACATTCAACAGAGACAAACTTCGCAACAGAGTTCGACATATATAAATTTTGATAATCCTAATGTAAAGAAAGCATTGGATAATCTCATTCAAACTGGACCAAAGTTATTGGAAAGCATTGGTATGACATCGGCAGGAAGTCAAGACGCGAGCTCTGCTCTAATACAGTCACCTAATTTATTACGAGGAAGTTTGGGTGGTCAGATGACATCTGGAGCCGGCGCGGGAATGGCAAATTTAGGAAGTATGGGTAGCATGGGAATGCAAAATGATTATACAGGAACTCTGAATTCTCCAAACTTGGGTTTGAATAAAAATATCGGGTACTCCGATCAGTTGGGAATGAGTTCACAGACGAATCAATTAATGGGAACCAACTTGGGTTCTCAAATGCGTGGTAACACCGGAATGAATCCCGACAGAAGTTTTGGTTTGACTGGAAGTCTTCAACAGACTGCAAATCTTAATAAAAATTTGGGAACTCAGTTTCACAATGCAGGAATTAATATGGAAAGAAATCTGAATCTGTCTAGCAGTTTATCGCAAGGTACTAGCGGAGGAGGAAACAGAAATCTCGGTACAAATTTATCAAACACAAGAGGAAGTAATATTAATTCACAGGGATCTCGACCCAATGCGCCAAATAATAATTTTCAAAACAACTCGAATTTAATGAGAGGAGTGTCTGGTGCGAGACACCCTCTATTAGGCACCCAAATGGGGAATCAATCTCTCCACGGTAGAGGCGGTAGATTTTAAAATGCGCATTCGATTGTATAAGAATACGAATAGTATTGATTATTTGTCATTAAAAGTACACATAACTGTATTGTAGTCTGATTTGTATTCACTTCATTTTCAATCACTTTTCATGCTGGTATTAAATGTTTGATTGCATTACCGATGTAAAACTGAATTTTATTGTTCAGTGCATATACACTCATCAAACATCTATATAATAAAGTTTTTTATTGTTTACGTCTGGTGATGATTACTTCAATGTTGTTTTAAGAATGTGAGTAAGTATTCTTATTTATTAATAAGGTATGGGAGAATAACGAATTTTGTACGGTACGTCAAGAACAAACATCCTTTTGTTTTTTTTTAATCAAAAAGTATTTTTAACATGATTACAGTAGAGCATCTTATATCGCAAGATTCTATTTAATTAAAAAAGGTTTAATATACAGTAAAATCTGCATAAACTGGACTTATTTTTTCCAGTATGGCAGGTTTCCATTTTGAATGAGTTTCTTTTATATGCAGAAAATCGCTGCGTTTCTAAGCATTCTTCCCATTTAGGCAAGTTTCTGTTTTATTAAGGTTCCATTTTGGACAGGTTTTACTGTATATTATTTTGAATTTAAGACATTTTTTCACGTGTTTCCAAATTTAAAGATACAGCAGGTCTTTAAAAGTCTGTTTAATGAAAATTTTATAATTTTTGCTAATAATGTATTTAAAACAAAGTATAATTAATATTCTTACTCTAATAAATTTCTAAAACTATATTTATTCTAATTGTCAGCCAATTTTTTCTGAAAATCCTTTCTAAAATGTCAAAGAATGTCTTAAGTTTGAAATAAGACAGCCAGCATCATATAAGAAGTCATTCTTCTTTCATCAAGTAGTAATAAGCTTCAAAATGTGAGGCCTTAAACTATATCCTGTTAAAAGTGAGGCCCTAAGCCATAGCTTGTTTAGTTACTACAGTGTACAGTATTATATAGACAGGAAATTGTCCTCGTTTCATAAATTTAAGTTTTCAGACACCGCTGAAGAGATAACGCTGCCATAACTCGAACAATTTATGTTTACAGTTCTCAAATTTACAACATTCTGTTTACATTCTGAAACATTCGACTCATATATTATTGATATAACAATAAAAATTCTTTCTGAAATTAAACCAAGTTGTGTTACTGTTTCAAACCAAGCACGTGCGCGTATGTGTGTGTTAATTTGATATGTATGTCATTGTATTAACGTTATTTCAATAAATCTATGTTTTTTATCTAGTTTGCATTTATACTTTCAGTTTTAATGTATGTATGTTGCGTTAACTAATATGATGATAACATTGATAGAGGATAGTGAAAGATGCTCTACTGTATTATTAGAACGTGACGCTTTGTTTTAAAATTTGCATTTAAAAGATATTCAAATTTTTAACATTACACATTCGACTTCTTGAAACACATACAGAGAAGATTTTAAGAATTGTTACGAAATTTCTAAGTAGAAAAATGAAATGGCAAGGAACTTTTATAGTTAATGTTATTTAGAATCGTGTGAGATTCATAGTTTCTTATGTGGCACGTTAAATCAATAATACTGTGTGACGTCAATCCGATCCTCGTCGAAAATTTCGTCCTTCCAGAATTTACAGAATGGAAATTGTTTTAACTCAAGAAAAATGGGAGGTGTGTGCTGCAGCCACTCCCTTGCTTAGTAAAAGGTATTTGACGAGAGAGCGGTGGATTTTTGTTTTGTGTGTGTGTGTGTTATTGACGACAGAAGATTGTGTTAAGGATTATAATTTGTGTATTGTTTTGGAATAACATTCTTTGTGAGAGTTGCACAATAATTGGTTGACCAATCTTTCTGTATTAGTTAAAGTAGTGCCAAAAAGTATTTAAGGTGTTGCTTTTTTTTAAATTAAATAAAACAATATATTATTAACTTGTTTATACGTGTTGTCTAAGCAGGGAATAAATATAATCTTGTGTGGGCAGCACATTTATAAATAGTGATACAATGAGCTGCATGATCAAAGTAAATTTATAAACGAATGTTTCAACTTCTTTTCATAAGTCTGCATCAGGTTTAACAAGAAGATTCAACAAGTTTTAACTGACATTCTAGCATTGTTTTTAATTGTACAAAGTTGAAGTTCTTTGATCATGTGTGCTGCATTACGCTATATTGAATAAAATTGCACGCTAACACTTCATTGTGGCTTCAAAAATAACTCTTAACTGATAACTCTTCACACAGAAGTGTGAGAGAATACTTAAAATTCCCATGATGCCATACTTATTTAGTGAATGCATGCTATATTGCATGTAGCATGCAGTCATTTGGATTGCTTACATTGCAGTTGTTGGCAGGTTCTAGTTCTGCATGATTTTTAGTTCATTTACATTTAATGAAAGTTGTGACTTCTGAAAACATGCAAATGTTGGTGTTTGATTTGTTTCTGGCAGTTTGTAGTGCTGTAGAGACATGGAAGTCATAATGTTCCAGGATGTACAGTACTGTTGAGTAATTGGATGCATGTATGTTTGGTCTCAGTAAATCGACACACTGATGAATGGTTTAATGAGCTTTTACTGAAACATCTGGCAACATAACAAGACAGCAGAAGTGAAAGATGCTACATTGGCATTTGCAGACTTTTGTCAAAATAACTGGATTAATACAGATGAGTAATAAAATGGTGTTAAATAACCATGGAGGCAAATATATTGCTTCATCGGAGCTCATCGTATCCACAGCCTGATTATTGTGATGTGCATCAGTCGCTGCACCAAAACTAGTTGGTGAATATCGGAACACATTTTAGTACATTGCAGTTCACCAATATGTTGTTTGACATACACTGGAATGCACCCATTTTCCATAGAATTTGTAAGAAGCCTGTTTGATATTTAAAGAGTAATTCTTTTCTGTGAAGATAGTGCGCAATCCTTTATAGAGAAATATCTTAAATACTGACAAAGCTTAATCTAGCCACCATTGCCAATGTAATGAAGTAAGCGGTACAAATTTGAGAAAGAATTACGAAGGTTGATGTTTTTATTTAACTTAATGAGAATGCATTTCTAGAATAGATCAACTTGTGGTTTAGTGGCATCATGACTAATATATAGAATGTTGAAATATCATATTTAATCCCATTGTGTTTTCTTTTACAATTGTTTTGAGATGAATGGTGCCATCGAAACCATCACCTACAGTATATTCATTTATTGCACATTGCTTGGCAATATGCAATAAATTTCAATTGCACACACAAAATTCTTGCATTTCTAAATTAATTGCAAACATTTCAATTTTTCATTTAATTAATAATGCAAAATGATCATTTCAAATGACCAATTTGAGATAAAATATTGTAGAAGCTTCCAGATTAACTTATTTTGTTCAAAATAATTAATTTTATCAGCATGTACAATATGATTTTTTCCAATTCTTGCCATAAAGTTTTCTTTTTTATGCAATGTGTTGTTATTGCTATTGAACGTTTATATTGTAATTTATTTCAGAAGAGATTGCAGTTTTCTGCAGATTGATGCCAGGTTAAATTTATGCAAAATAATCCCTCATCTGGCAACTATTTAAAAGTTTTGAAAACTAAAACTTCTCCTCCTCGCAAACTATCATAAATGAATCATTTCACGTTCATTAATCTTATAAAAATATATTTTAAATATCCGGCAGTAAAAATTTTATTTCGTGGACATACTCAGAGTTATCAATTCATAATTATTAAGTTTATATCATTTTTTTCAGTTTGTGTATTTGCAATTGTACAGATAAAATGAACATTTCAATTAATTTGTTTGTGTTTCTTTTTATTACAAAATTTATGTTTATCACCTTCAAATATTAGTGCTGATTTAATTCAACATTTACATAATACACAGTTCATTTATTAACTTAAAATTCTTTTATTATGCAATGTAAAACTTTAAATTCACAATTTAATTGTTTCACAGAGATAAAACAACTTCAAACTTAAGAAAAAAACTGCTTATATATATATATATATGTTGTTAAATAAAGATTTTGTCAGAAGAAATTGTTTTCTGTTGTTCGTGTGCTTTAATGAAACACTCTTGAGATGTCATAAAATTGAATTTGCTCTGAGTTTTTGTGTTCAACGGATACATAAAAATTTGATAGCAATTTCTTAGTTTAAACTATTCAAAGAAATTGCTGATTAAGTGTGTAACTACATATTTCTAAAGTAGATAGATGTATATCAACAGTGCGCTTAAAGAGAGTGTGAGTGGAAATCTTGTATTTGAGATTCGAGTGGATAAAAGCACTAGTTGGTTGAGGGTTCGTGCCCCACTAGCCCGATGGTAACCGCGTGAAGTTTTCTTCGCGTGTTAACACCTAAAAAGTCCTCCCGAGTGTTGCATTGTTCTTAATCCATCAATTGTGAATTTATTTATAACGTTACGCGATAAATTTCTTACGATATTCAGAAGTGAGAATTTTCAAAACGTCGTAAAAACGAGCTTGGCACAAGAGGTTCTTGTATTAAAGAAGAAACTCAACTATCGCCGAAAATTTCCTAATCTAATACGCGAATCTAAAAATTCTTCTACGGTAATCCGCCCGTTTTTTAACGTAAACAGTTAAAATGTCTTTCGTGTTTTGTGTGTAGTTTAAGTAATGAACAATAAATAAATAAACGAGTGATTTGTAAAAATTGTAGCTTGTCTTCTGTTCAAGACGACATGTGCGAGCGAATGATTCATTGGAGTGCCAATGAAATATTAAACCATTAAATAAACGTATCGTTATCAGATTTAATAAAATCTTTTATCCGAATTGTTTTCATTTAACACCGTTATGTACCGTTCATTACATTAGATACGAGCATTAAACAAGCCAATGATGTGATCGTTTTATTCGAAATAATGTTTTCGTGTAGCTAACCAAATATTGTTTATTCGTATATATGTTACGTCCACGCTGTATTGTTTATCGATTAGTAAATGGCATTATCAACAATCTATTAGCTTTCATCAAGATGCTAAACGACTCCACGAGTTGTCTACGTTAAAGCTAAGTAAACCGGAAGAATACAGAGCAAGAAAACACCATGACATATTGTTTCGATTAATCGAAAACTAGTTGATATGCCTTATGGGTAATTCCATTGAAGCAAGCCAATGGCGTAATCCGTTTCGCGTGAAACGGACAATTTTGACACGCTTGCTTAGCCGATCGTCATCCAGATGCACCATTATTTTGATTCAACGTGGCGTCTAGCCCTAAACACAAATAACTCCTCGTCCAAATAATAGGACCCATCTTTCAAGCTGTTCTGTTTAGTGTAAACTGAAACTTGTTACATAGGGTGGAGACAATTTTTCTTCGTAGAAATTATTGTGTGATGTTCTGTTGCATTGCAGAAAGCTTCACTTACTAGGCTAAACTGAGCTTAATAAAGTTTCATTTGATAAAAGACCATCTGTGAAGCTCTGTTTTGTGTTTGTTTAATTAAATTCAGTTTTATTTGCTGTTAGATATTTTTTAAAAAAGATGAAAATAACCATTCTAAATGTAGTTTAAATAAAACATTACGGTCGACTAGAGAAACTAGGTCTAGTCTAAACCACACACTGAACCTCCTAATCATTGCCAGTGAAGTAGTAATTATCCATCGTTAAGTATTATTTTCATAGCTTAAACTAGCGTGGATACGGGTCTAAACCATGGTTTAGGTCTAGACTTTGTTTCTATAATCGGACATTGCCTCAAAATATTTTGTTTTCTTCAATTAAATATAATTGTTGACTGTAGCAAACAGGACTATTAATTAATAAATATGCTACACAATAAACTTATTTGAAATTCTTTGCTAGAGTGGAAGGAAAAATTGTAAATGAATTCAAAAAAGTTAAATAAAGTTAATTTATCCATTGAGCTGCTATTTTGATTTCTTTTTTTTTAATTAAGTTTTCGTTCTTTAAGGCAAGAGCGCGATTTACGGTAAATGAATCTAGCTTTTTTAAGTTTTTATTCTGAAAATAATAGAAGACAATGGCTTCGTCTGTTGAAGATCAACAAGAACAATGAACGACTTAAGGCTATTTTTGAAAATTCAAGAAAATTTCTATTGAAATTTGTATTCCATCGATGAATTTCATCTTCCTTTTATTGCATTAAATATTGCAATGAAAATGTACATTTCGCATTGACGAGACGATAGCAGCTCTGAAGATTTGGGTTCAAGTTCGAAAACATCAAATTTTCGTGAGTAATTTATTTTTCCTTTGTTCTTTACCCTGCCTTGTGTGGACGCCGAGAGGGCCTTTTTTAAAATCGTATCCGTCATGGGTTTCTTCACGATAAACCTCTCAAAACCCGATGTTAATCAATCCCAAACGTGGTTCGAGTCCCACTTTGAGCCAATTCTATCAAAATATTCTAACAATTATTAAATTTAATAAGGTATAGCGCCTAACTCCTACCCCAGGTAACAAAAATACCTAAAATTTGATTATCAATTGTAGCCGAATATTAGCGGGGCAAAAGGCTTAACTTTGAGGGTAGAGGTTTAAAAAGTAAATGCCAATAACCAGTAAAAATCTTCATTAAGTCTGACCCTATTCGAGTTCCTTACACCAAAATCTAGTAGCATACTCCTTATAAACAAGTTACTATGCGAAATTTCGTTCCTTAATCCTACCTCATCCTGAGATATTTGAACATAAAACTAATTGAGTGTTCCACGACATTAACCTGCTGATGTTCGGGTTATCACAGTGTCAAGATCAAATCGGAGGAGATTGGGACGTTCGGATTTCATGGAAGTTATATTCCTCAGAGTCCCTGAGAATAAGTATAAAAAATTTTAATATTAACAGTGCAGAAACAAAAATAATTGCTAAATACAGTGGGCTTTCGATTATTCGGTCATTCCTAGCAGAGGGTGCCGTATTACTGAGTGTACAGGCCTAAAAAGTCGCTAAACGAATGACGTAACCTGTCCCCCTTCGGCATGGAGTAGGTGAGGAATAAATACGTCACGCTGGTATGCAGTTCTGTGCAAAGAAATCATACAGGAAATCGTGACGTGTGACGTTACCATTTTAGTGGAAACGGAAGTTCATACCGTATTTCCGTGTGCATAGCAGCGTGCGACGTGTAAGAATCACTTGTTTCGCCTTTTACTTTCCCTCCTGTCATATAACACGGGCAAGTATTATAATCGCGTGAGATTTGATCCTCCGGGTTTTGTTTTTCTTCTGCACGACATTTAAAATTCCTAAAAGGTCAAAATTTAAGGGAGTGGATAGATAGGGCTCAAGTGTTATATATCTTGTGTAGATTCGAAATTTTGCTATGCTAACGAGAACTCTTATTTGCCCAAAAAATTAAGCATTTCGTAGTAATTAATAATATAAAAGTTATGTTTAATAACATTTCGTAACAGATTGCGCCACAAACAAAAATATTTTTATTTAAATGGAGATTTTTACAATCAATAAAATTACTTTTAAGCTTTTATTACCTACTAAAATTTTTACATGGTAGAATAATCGAAAGTCGTCCAACTTTTCCTTAACCTCACGTTCGAGTATCCGGAAAATCGAGCAATACAATGCTTTTTTATGTGCAG
This sequence comes from Centruroides sculpturatus, assembly GCF_000671375.1. Lineage (NCBI taxonomy): Eukaryota > Metazoa > Arthropoda > Arachnida > Scorpiones > Buthidae > Centruroides > Centruroides sculpturatus. The sequence goes on along the minus strand of NW_019384693.1, from coordinate 174,464 downwards.
AAATACGGTACTGAAGGTTGTGCCGGATTAGCGAGAGTACTGTACACCAATTTGTTGCCTTTGCCATTCCAATGGATAAACCAAATAGCACTAGTCGCGGGTTCGCTCCTCGCGGTTTTCCGGGTTTTGTTTAAGCGTCTAACCTAAATAGGAGGCAATTTCCCATAGAAAATCCTCCCGGCAGATCGCCCATTTCTCCCGTTACTTCATTCGTACTAATATTAAAACATTACGTTTTAATTTATTACTTTTAAAACTAAATTTATTTGGTATTATATAATTTATTTTCTATCGTTTTGAGGTAATATTTTGTAAAAATTTCACTACATAATTTCATATAATTTTTAACTATATTATCGATTGTTTTATCATTTTAATTGAAAGTTTACGCCGTGAGGTGGCGGTAATTGCACGAACGTTCTTTACGAGAAGCTGATTCGCCAAATAACTGTGACGTATATTTCAATTTGTTAGTCTCACGCGCTTTTCGTGCCATTACCGCCATTTTAATTCTAGTCATACGTTTAAATTTTAAAATCATAGACATCTAAAACAATTTAAAATATATCGATTATATTTAAGCAAAAAAGTAATAATTGTGTAGCAATATTCTATATTTAGAATTAAAGGCGCGTGTGGATCCAAGTTCGAATCCGGTCTGTAGTTTTTCTTAAATAAATATAAAAGCTTTATCGTAAAATCTGCATTTATTCGGAAATGGCGATTATTTAGTTCTCTTTTAAATTGTTTGGCTTCTTCGAAAACTTAATGAAGCCTCTTCGATTCTAATAATCATAATTGAATTTTCTTCATCCGCTTACGACGGCGGACGAAGCCACTAACGAATATTCGTCCGCATCTTACTGTAATCACAAAAAAATGGCTGTAAGTATAGAATTTGTTTTCTAGTGACGTTTTAACTTTAAAAAAATCGCAAATTAATTTTGAAATGTCCATATTTTTTTTTAAGGAATATGTAAATGCTCTCCCGCTATACGACCTCACCACTTTACAATTGATGTATTGTTTGTTAGTATCTTTAAAAAAACTAATATAATACTTCACATTCTTTCGTTCCTGTAGGCATAAGAGGGCCTTTTTTCGGGATGGTGAGGGGGGCCCGACGCAATCGATACAGACCACACACTTCGGAGTATTTCTGGGGTTTTTCCATAGCGATTAAGGTATCAGCCTGCTGCTCTGGAGGACACAGGATTTCATTCAATGTCCTCCAGAGCAGCAGACTATCTTAAACGCCTCGGTCATAAGAATAGTTTAAAACTGTCATTTCTAGGAATGTAATCATACTATTGGCACTCAACGTACAGGAAATACAACGTTCGTCGTTCGCTAGTTTTATAGGATTGGGTTCGTCCTCGAAATTTAATGGGCCGATTTTGGTAAAACTTCATGGCGGTTAATGGAAAATGGCAATGAGGGTCCGCGAATTCTTTTTCGATATACAGAGGGGTTAGTAAAAATGACGTGTTCGTGCTCTCTGATGCGATTTAGCGCACGTAACGGAATTTAAGCCTAAAAAATAAACACGGCAATGCGGAAAATAGATGCGAAATACGAACGAAACACAAGAAGAAAACAATCTGCATAGATTGCTGCTTCTCCGTTTCGGCAAGTAAAAGGATCGCTTCTTCTATATCCAACAAGTAAAAGGTCGCGCAACGTCCAAATTTAAAATTAAATACAACATTCTAAACATTAATTTTTATTAAAATATTAGCAATTAGATTTTTAAATTTTTCGAAGGATTCTTTAAGTCCCTGAATTGTCTTGTCAATTACCGTTTAGAAAGATGGCTGGAGGAGTAAAGCTCATTGTTGCTTCAGCCATGTGATGTGCCCAGGAGAAGCATCTATAGAAGCGCTGAGGGAGGGGCCCGACGCAATCGATACAGACCACACCCTTCGGAGTATTTCTGGGGTTTTTCCGTAGCGATTAAGGTATCAGCCGATGTTTTTGATTTGTTTTGTTCTGACATTGGGCCCGATAGCCTGTAATGGACACACAAGGTCCACAGTTGTACAGAGATTTATATGTAATTAAGAATTTTTTAAAATTAATTTATTAACAATACAAGCATTCTGCCGTTTTGTTTCTTTTCAGGTCGAAGAAGAAGAAATGACAAAACTAAAAGATGAATTAGAACAACTTAAAAATAAAATTAAAGTGAGTTTTGTTTTCGAATTTATAATTAAAGTTTCGTTTGTTTTATATTTTTATGTGTATATATATAGCGATCATTTTATCGTTCTATAAGCATTTCTCCTCTCGTAATTAATTCCACAAGATGTGTACGTTAAAGCCAAATAGTCTAACAGAATTTATTGAAATTTAGTGTTGTACTCATTATTTATTCATTCGTTCATTGTGTTTAAGAATGGGGTAAAAGTTAACATTTTTATTACCTGAATTCCTACATTTCTGGACGGATTTGAATGAATTAGGGGTTAGTCTTCAGACGTGCAATAAACTTTTTGTTTTTAGATCCGACCACCCGTTCCAGAAATATTAGCTAGGTTGCGGCCGACGTTTTCATCGGGAAAACGTGTACGTCAGACGTTCAGCGCCGCATTCCTGTAAGCCTAAAAGTTTGACAATGGCGTTTGGAACGTCAGTGGAATCATGCTCGACGTTCCAAACTCCATTGTTAAACTTCTAGGCTTACAGGAATAAGGCGCTGAACGTCTGACGTACACGTTTTCCCGATGAAAACGTCGGCCGCAACCTCTCTATTGGATCCAAAGGTCTGAAATTTCTCTATCATTTTGTATAGAGAAACTTTGCAATACAGTGTCAGGTTCACCGACAAGCTACATGTACACGTAGTTTACAAAGGAATGTGTGAAGAACAGTAGCGTAGCATAGGGGGGCGGTCCGCCCCGGGCGGCACTTTTTAGGGGCGGCAAATTTTCACAATAAATAATAATAATATCTTGTAAGAATTTGAACCATTTTATTTCATATTATCGGTCCGATAATATGAAATAAAATGGTTCTACCTACGATTCGGACCGATTGATATGAGTACGGAATAGTGTTACCATCCGACTTTTTTCTACCCTTTCAAATTAGATCCCGGGTCTCCTAGAGTTGTATGCTGCCATATTAACCGCTCGGCCGTACAGATGTCCTAATAAATCTATTACAGAATTATTTCTTAAATTTAGAAGTCGCAAGCAGAAGCCAAAGATAAGAGTTTAGAAGACGTATGCGGCAACATGGGAGACATTTCTAAAGTACAGCTTCGAATAAAGAAGATCATGAGGGGACATTTGTCTAAAGTAAATGCCGTACATTTCAGCGGAGACGACAGGTAAATTTCACGAAATTTGACTGGTTAAAGTGAAAATTCTTCTAAACTTATCATTTTTGTGTAGACATTTAGTTTCCGGATCTCTCGATGGAAAATTAATTATATGGGATTCGTGGACAGGAAATAAGGTAAATTTCAATTAATTATATACGTTGAAATTCTCGTTATGCACAATAATAAAAGCTATTATGGAATTTTACTGTTGTACTATATTTAGAGTTTGTGCCCATTTTAAATTGTTGTAGAAAGTTTGTCTCCATTATGGGAGTCGGGCAGCGTGGATGAAGTACAGAAAACGATGCATCGGCCCATGCCAAATTACAAGAGGCAAAATGGGTTCAAACCCAGATCCTCGAGTTGGCAAGCCAAAATCTTAATTGGCATGGGAATTTTGAATTTAATAGGCTTCGATACTTTTCAGTGTATAAATCACTCGAGCTATAATATAACAAATTAATTTCAGATGCAAATTATAACTCTACAATCTAGTTGGGTAATGACTGCTGCTTACGCACCTTCGGGAAATTTCGTAGCCTGCGGAGGAATGGACAACATGTGTACGGTCTACGACATCAATAGCAGAGGCGGATCGGCGAAAATACGTAGGGAAATGGCAGGATTCGAAGGATTTCTATCGTGCTGCAGATTCGTAGACGATAACAAACTCATTACGGGTTCTGCAGATATGAAAATGTAAGTAGGTAGTAATGTATTGTACATACAGTGTCTTAATTAAATTTCCTTATACAATTTATAGTTAACATACCTTTGAAAAGATTTAGTTCTTCTAATTTAATCATGGAAATTTTACAAAGCATTATTACATACATGTACAAAATTAATATGAATTTAAGTATATCAAGTTATAATTTAATATTCAATAAATGAAACTCAGTCTTTTTTCTGAATCCTGCCAAATTACTTATTATAATTAACTGTAGGACATTCCAAAAGTAGCCAGGTCCACATATTTGAAAAACCCCAGGAATATTTCGTGGAAGTTTCTCCCAGTCTCTTGGCACTAGGCCCAACCTACAATGGATAAGGAAAAACATGCCCTCTTAGTACCTATAGGGTGGAAAGTGTTAAAAAGAAAAACTATAGAGCCTCGAAAACATTTGAATTTCAAATATTTGACTCCAAGAAGGGATCATTTCTAACAGTTTTCAGCTTTGACTGGGGTTTGGAGTGTTCTAAATCATCAATTTCCATTCAAGTTAAAATTTATGTAACAATTTTAATGAAACAACATGCAGAAATTGTTCAACTTTTTTACATTTTTTAAGGTCAGTCAAGTGCAAGATAATTTTGGCTCAAATGTAAGAAGTAAACAAAACTAAAACCTTTAATCTTTGTCTCACTCAGCCAATAATTGGGCTGCAATTTGAAAAAATAAATTGTAGACCTATAAATTCCTAGTGTCATCTGCCTGTCTGTCCTTAACCTCGAGAACGGAGTTAGAAAAAATTCGAGACCAGATATCTAAAGCTTAGGGGAAGGTGGCCCGGATTATATACGAATTTCAGGTTTGCACCGGAAGTCATGCTATTACAATTCAAAAATTCCCCCCGAAAGGAGTAATATAGATGACCGGCATGACACTACTGCCAAAAAGAAGAGTATGTGTACAGGGGACAAGACATTACTAATTTGAGGTGGAGAGCATATATTTTAAATTAAATAAATATAATTAAAAGTTGCAGCCCGGCATTGTGACAGTGTCACAATAAATAATATAAATCTGAATGTTTTTGGAAAATATATAAAGTGACTCTAGGAGTTATTTGAATGAGTACATTTCTTGTCAGTCATCCAGAATAATAACTTTTTTTTATCTTTCAGTATACTATGGGATCTGGAGAAAGGAGTAAAAATAAAACAGTTCGAAGGTCACGAAGGCGATGTGATGAGCATGTCGCTGCATCAGGAAAATGTATTCATCACAGGATCTGTTGATAAATCTGTCAAGGTAAACGTCGACCAGACTTTACTATCATTCAAATACCATCTAATGTAAATTATTTATTATTAACAGAGGTAAGCATCTGCTTTTATGATTTAAATGATTCCTAGTATGGGAAATATGACACTCATTCCTGAAAATGCTATTACAGTGGATTCTCGATCTGTCGTTCATCCGTATTTATCGGTTGTTTTTTTCCAGTCCCAAAAAAGGACCCATATATAATGTTAAGATACAGAACGAAGAACACGGGAAAAATTAACTGAAAGAAAAATGTTATTCCGCCCCAATCGTTTTACTCACAACACAGGGCACTAAATCGAAACACTAGTTTTCGTGTACTAAAAATAAAAACACTTCAAATTTAACAGTTAAACTCTGACTACAGCTTTACAAAATACTGTACTTTATTGGCAACACTGGTAAAAATTAGATCATCATCTCAGGTTGCCATCTGTATGATAATTATTGTATGCACCTTTGTCATACTTTCAGACCTGCTGATGTGAAAAACAGATCTGTGCAAACAAATGTTCTGTTGAAATGCCATCATGCTTCTACCTGTACAAAATGTAATGAAATGTATTAATGTAGTACAGTTTCCATCTAGTGAAATGCCCAGAACTGGAACTTGTCAGGCATAGAGAGTTGTGACCACTCCAGGAGTGGACTAAAAGTTTTAGACGGTTGTAAAAATTCGGAAAAACTAAGGTTTTATGCATATGAAATAAGTACGATATATAAAGGACGTGTTTAATTTTTGATATGTTGAAACTGTATGGAAAAAACGTAAATTTTAGCTTAACCCATTTGGAGGTTCGTTTTGCATCATATAAGGGAAAGTCGTGAAAACTTCATTGTAAAGTGGGGTCTAATATGTTTACGAGAATTAGGGCAAACCTTGTTAATATTTCTACAGATAAAGGGCGTAAGTATAAAGGATCGAGATGGATGAACGATAATTTCAAGGGGCAGACACGATGATTTTTCCCCCAAAGTCATGCCGAAATGATCGAGAATCCACTGTATATCAGTTCTAATTATACTACTGGTTATTAGGGACACAAATTAGAATATGCAAGCCCACATTTACTTTTCATTTACAGTGATACAGGTGTAAATCCAGACATGTATAAGTGAGTTCACATTCAGGTCTTTTCCCTATACACATTCAGTGTTTTCTTTATAAATAAATAAACGAATGTAACGAGGAGCTCGGGCTGTCGTTACCTTTGTAAATATAGTTAAAATTATTAGCATGACCAGGTGTAATACCATAAAAAATGTATAGAAATGGTCATAAGAGAGAACTTTTCATATCACTTTCTCTTTTAAAACTTATAATATCACGTAAATATATTTAGCAGTTGTACACACATGATAATATAATGCATAACTGATATTATCAAAATTACATATCTTACAATATTATACTCAAGAGGATTGTTTGTCTCAAAGTTGTCATGTTGTTAATAAACTTATTTGCATGCAAGTTGGTTAAAATTTAATAAAATGTTATTTCTTATACATAAAAGCAATTTAGCTGAGTTTGAATTTAATAGAGTAATAAATAAAAACGTTTGAGAGCTTTTCAACTTAACAACTCATCCACGGGAATACAGAACTAGCCATAGAAACTAATTCTTTAAGCTCAAGAGAAATTTTTAAATGTTTAAAATCAATTTGTAATTATTTAAGCCATGAAGTGCTTGATTTTTTTTTTTTTGGTATTATAAAGAAAAATAAAAATAATGTTTTTAATGAAATAAGTTTTTTTTATTGCAGTTATGGGATTTGAGAGAAGATAACTGTCGACAGACGTTTTGGGGGCACGACTCCGACGTTAATTCCGTGTGTGTAAGTAGTGCTCCATTCGAGATCTAAAGTTAGCTATTGATATTTATCCTATGATATAATTTCATTTTTAATCTGTCCAAATGTTAATTTTACATACAAAATACAGCTTAGTAATTCTGTAGAAATGTATTTTATGTACTAAAAATGAATTGCATTATCTATCAGGAAATAAGATAATTATAGTACAAAACGAGGAACAAATTTAGTAAATATTAAATAAAAATCGAAACATGGAATGTTTTGGGAACCTTCAGTGCACTTTCCATCTGCACAGCCCTGTTTCTAGGTTTATCTTATACAAGTTTTCTAAGCATGCCTTTCTATAACAAGTAAATTTTCACCTAGATTTTAATGTCGGAAGATCAGAGGGAAGAATCAGTAGAGAGAGGTCTATTCTGCCTGATTTAACTGTATTCCTACAGCACAAGAAAGATGATAAGTAATAATTTATGGTTGGAGATGAAAAATGAGGAAATGTGTTGACCATAATCTTCCAAAAGCATGTAAACAGGCACAAACAATTGTTCTTATTTTTTCAAAGCTCCACAGTGTATAATATTTTATCTACTTTTATTAAGAATTTCTTGATGAGGAAATAAAAAAAACTTTGTATTTTTGCAATTAATTACAGTTTCACAAAAGTGGTTATTATTTTGCAACCGGATCCGAGGATAAGAGTTCCAGATTGTTCGACATTCGTGCGGATCAGCAAATAGGACATTATAAACCGCCCTCTCCCAACAGTGGCTTCACCTCTTGCGGTCTCTCGACCAGCGGAAGACTGGTACTCTGCGGTTCCGACGATACCAACATTCACATCTGGGATACTCTCAAGAGTAAACATAACGGTCAGTATAGTCAGAGCATTTATTGTGTTGAAATATTAGTTCTCATGAAAGTATTATTCATATAGAGTGGTTCCTGATGCATGACTTAAAAGTGTAATGTGACTGTTACATAAAAACTAAAATTTTGCTTTTTAAATTTTGTAGCTATGCTCTCCGGACACGACAATCGCATCACTTCTCTTAGCATATCCGATAACGGAATGGCCGTGGCCACCTGTTCGTGGGACACTTCGGTCAGATTGTGGAATTGATTGAGTTACTGCACATGGAACAAATCAAAAATTTACGCTTTAAAATTAAATTCTTTCGAATAATTCTAGTATATCTATAAATTGAGATTGTCAAATGTTAAATAATTTGTGACTTGAAAATGATATTGATGCTCACTGTTATATTTTTTAGTTGAATTTCATTTTATTCTATGCCTAAGAAATGCTAAGTTACTTAACTAGGTAAAACAGAAACAAGCTTTAGAGAGAAGTTGTTAATTTAGTTATATAATAATAACTAAAAATAAACTTAATCCAAGAGAATATCATTTCATCAATCATGATTGGGTGATAACTTTGACACCTCGCCATTTAGTCAAATTAAAGTCGTCATCCAATAACATGGTTCAACGTATTCAGGATAGACTGCAGACAATGACTTTAATACCATCCAGTCTTCATTGTTGAGGGCTGAGCAGTCAAGGTGGCAGCCTACTGCTCTGGGGGACATGGGATTGAATCCAGATGGGTTGATAAATCCCCAGAAATGGTCCGACCAGATATGTTGGCCCCCATCCCTCACCACCCGGCCACCCCATTGTGGGCTTGGCCGAACCCATAATGGGTTTGTTAAAACAGGCCCTCTTAGTGCCCACAAGGCAGAAAGAGTTAAAGTTTTTAAAAGTCTTCATTGCCAGTTTAAAAAAAACTGTTCTATTTTAGTGTTCCTTAAAATATCATCCAATGTAAATAGTTTAAATTATGTACCGATATTGGTACACTAACATTGATATACCAACAAATGAGACAAATATAATTTTAATGATAAAATATGTAAGTGGGTTAACTCTATACATTTGGCAATTTCAATTCAATAATTTCTTAAAATTAACATCTAGATCGATACAAATTTTTGATTTGCTCCATATCTTTCTATAGTTTCTGCTAATTATCTTATGAAATCAACTCGTTAAAATTTGTCTTTTCTTGTTCTCTAACTTTAAGATGTAAGTTGAATTAAAAAAAATGTATGATAAAATGTTTGAGTAATTCTAGAATTAATAACTGATGTACAGTATATTTATTTTAAATCAATACACAAAAAAATTAATGCACATTTACATAATATGTTAAGAAGTTAGTATGCATGGAAATTATACAGGTGATCAAACAAAATGTGAACTTAAAAACAGCAGCAAGAGAGGTTTGGCGATGCCAAGAGTCTGTGATAGCTGCCTGTTGTCAATTCCCAAACTTAGTGTTAGCTTGTTATTATCATCAAAAATAAATTTTGGAAATAGCCAGAAATGCTTTATGCTACAGAAGGATTATGTAAATTTGAAATGTTCATACACAAAGCATTTGTCTGTAGAGACTGGATCATCATATAACTCTGTTCATAAAGCTATGAACGAAATCAAATTTTGGCCTTTGTAAAGCAAGTATTGTCTCGAGTCCATGGTAAATAAATGTTCGATATTTAAGAGCTTCTTGTGGCACGTAGTGTGGGAATAATGACCACGGCAGGCTTGTGACATTGGAAAACTTTGCAAGTCCCCGTTTTATTTGATAGTTTGTTGCATCGATTAATGTACTTCCTTGACAATACATTGAAAATCATCACCAATTCCTCATATGTTTTGTGGTGTTTTTGATTTTTTGCCTTACAAAAAAAAATTGCTTGAAGCAAATTGGTGAAGAAAAGGGGTAATTGCAAATGCCAATTATCACTGGATCTTTTCTGGTAACTGCAAGTCCAGAAAATATTCTGGACTTGTTCTTTGTTTTATTGACAAATTAACATCCTGGATTCTGGTGTAATGATTCATTTATATATACAGTCAGACTTCTAGCTCAAATTCACTTGGTGATTGATTATAATCAAAGTAACTCTTGGCTAATTAACACTTGTCAGAGTCACATCATATTTATTAAGGTCCGTGATTAGGCTGCCAACTTTTATTAAATTTAATAAAATACCCTGATGAAATTGGATAGAACATGAAGACTTTTTGCATTTTTAAAACTCTTTCTGGCTATTTTATTAATTTAGGCTATTCTGGAAGAAAAGATTGATCCGTGGTGGGAGTCAAACATGAAGACGTGTTAGTAAGACAGCCTAACTGCTTACCTTTAATCCAAATTATGTAATATAATAAATAGAAATTAATCAACTTATAGCTTAAACTTAATGTGACAATATCATTTGATTTAATATAAAAGTCTGAATTTTAGGGAATTAATTTGTATGACTGGTTAAAAGTTTTGTCATTGCAAGTTGATGCAATAAGCAAGTATTAAAAAGATATTGTTACTACAGAAATAAAGATGAAAGATAAGAGTTCATCAAGACGCAGACAAAACAAAAAAAAAAAAAAAACTAATTTCTACATTTTATTTCTAATATTTAGCAACAGATCATTACATGTTAAACTGTTACAATGACAAGAACGAGCGGTGCAAAATGTCCTCATCGCCCTTTTGCAACATTCCTACAATTTATTGGCAAACACAAATCTACAAAAACGAATGATTTGTTCACAATTTATCAAATTGTATCTCGATTAAGGAAACTTGGCAAATGAAAAATGAAATTTTAAAAAAATCTGTAAAAATTATATTGATAAAATGATAATACTTCCGCCAGAAATTCACATTTTTGCATTAGAGGCCGACAATACATACAATCAAAGATAGAACGCCACGGCATTCATATTTAAATTGAACAACTGCAACACTCAGTACCTCACTTACGGCAATTATGCTGGCCAACATCCTTATTATTTGATGTGGCGTTAGAATCCATTACTTTTTAATGAGTGATGAGAATTTAATTTTTTGCATATATATAAAATAATGTATTTTTAGAAACATTTTGAGCCTAATAAGCTCAAAATGTTTCTAAATTTTTCTGAATTTATAATTGAGTATATGATAAAAGTTTTTCATTCATTAAAGAAATCGCTATTTTGAATATTACTTTTTAGATCTCAGAACTAAATGATCATATTTAATGTAAATTCTTGTCTGTATGTCATATATTTTACAGCATAAAATTCTAATTGCAAAAATAATAATGTTTCCATTGATATCAAAACAAAAAAAATTTAAATTCCTTATCTTTAAATAGGAGGAGTATAAAGTTTTGAAAACTACTTTGAGTACAATTCAAAAAAAGAACACAAAACAAAATATTAAAAATATAACTTACAGTAAACAAGGCTTTGCCTGCATCTTCTAATAACTAATTGCTGAAGCGATTTGACTCCAAATGTCGAACGTGGAAAGATCCCAAAGATGACGAATCCCTCCGTCACGAGTTTCTTTGCCTGTTTTGTTGCTAACATACAAATTTCTATTTGTACAAATATGTACAATGTGCTATGATCTCTACTTATTCCATTTATAAAATAAAAACTGCATAACTTGTTTCACATTGATATAATATGGAAGCTAATTAAGATAAAAAATATATGAAGACGACGTAGTCACGTTTGCACTAACGTACCTGGTAAGTCATTCTTGGGAGTGAGGTTACAAAATGATAATCGGTTAGTCTATAGAGATTTTAAAAATTGCCACAATGAGAACGTTTTGTTGAAAATATTAACGTGACAATGTTTCCTTCCTGCTATTCGATCCAAAAGAACTTACAATTGAGATCATAACTGTTAAATGAATATAAAGACGCTATGTACAGTTCTATGTTAAACTTACCTAATTAATCTAAGAATTTTATTCGTTAGTCACATCTTAGGTAAAATTTTAATTGGAATAATATACGTAAAGGTTATTAATTAATTAAAAAAATATGAATAATTAACTAATTTTATCGTAAATGTGAACATTAGAATGATTTATTAGTAAGTTGGAAATCACTAAGTTATGATATTAGGAATTCTATAAAAATGTTTATCAGTTTGTCAATCTCACATTTTTTAGCATGAGGATTATTATAATTTGAGAAAATGGTTTATTTTGAGGCACAGTTATGCAGGCAGTAGATCGAAATCGTCACTGACGTGTACTATGGGCACATAAATATCGTCAATGGCTGGAATAGTTTTCACATCACACAGTCCTAATTCTTTCAATTTCCACTCCCAGTCTAATTTCTGAACGGCATGTAATGACTCTGCTTCATTGTGGTGACGAAGTAACATGGCTTCCTGTAAATATATTCAATTATGAAAACACTGTCTCATTTTACTTTTTCAGCACACATCAAACTGATACTCAAGTTCTTCTTACATTCACTCTGGCATATCCACTGTCACCCCTCCCTCGTCAGCAGCAATTCTACAGCTGCAAGAGCTGTAGAACTGTACAACTTCTACATTGCAATGTACACCAATCGATAGAGTAACTGTCTGGGTTTCATCTCCCGTATGCATTCAAATGTCTTGTCGTCCACTACTTCTAGGAAGTGACATAAATGAAAATGGCGACTGAAACAGAGAAGGCATTTTGTGTTCTGTGGTTGGCAAAGTCAGAATCACTCATCATGTAACATGAGTAATCTACAAGAGTTGTAGAATTGTAGTTGCTATGAGAAGAGTAACAATAGATATGCCATAGCAAGCATAGGAAGAATTTGAGTTGGATATGTGCCCTGCAACACAAGGTGCATGTGTTGAGAAATTGTAATGTACATTAAAATGTTGGAAAACTGTCCAAGTTTCACACTTTCTCATTACAATGTTCTCAGGCAATAATTTAAAATGGTCAAATTCTTTTTGGAAGACCCTATATATTAAGATAGGTAGATTACCTTAATTTTTTCCCATTTGTCGTCGACGTCTTGTAACCAAGATAGAAAGAGTCTACCGTTATATCTAGATCTTACAGTTTTATCTTTATCGTCCTATAAAGAAAAATAAAAACTTGTTACTAACAGTTTTTACATAATCACTTGTTTTTAAGTGTAATTAGAGTGCCATTTGTTATATTATATAGATACAGAATGCAATAGAACATATGAACATACACATTCTTTTTAAAGAATACATTTCGGTAAGTTTTTGACATTATCTTATCGGTTTATGTTAAATAAATGTATAATTGAAAATTTATTTGTTATTCATGTGGGAATTTAAAGATTGTCTTTGTCCTATCAAATTTCCTTGGAAAGATATTTTGAGAAAATGAGAAAGAATTGAATGTTTTGTTGACAATCTGTCAAAATAGTGTGTCTGGAAAAACTGGTCTCTATTTAGGTGTTAGACAAGTGAAGAAAATTCAGATTACAGTAATACCCCGAGCTTACACGATAGGTGGGACCAAGCGATAACCGCGTAAGTCGGGGTATAATTTCGCAATTTGTGTAAACTCCAAGTCGGATGTATGTAAGCTAATAAATGTTCTCATTAATCTTATCTCGTCTTTTGATTTGTTCACGGTTACAAGAAATCACCACATAGAGTCTCTCGAGTCTCCGTAGATATAACAAACACAGAAATCAATAACACAAAATAAATTGGAGCTATGTGTCGATTCTGCACGACACATCCAAACATGTAAGCTGAACAATAGTGTGGGGGAGTGAGTAATCAAAAGTTGTATGGTGCTCAAACAAAAGACGAATTGACAAGATTTGAAAATCGTGTAACTCCGGATTCGAATATGTCGAGGTATTACTGTACTTGTGATCCCACAACCAACTTCAGTGTTCAGTGGTTTTACCTACTTAACAATCAGTGGATCTGAAATATGCAAATACTGGAGCAAACGAAAACTTTACTTACAAGAAGTAGACTTAGGAAGATAAATCATAACATCACACGATGTAAAGGACACACATTCTGAACATTTACCTACTACAAACTCCAGCATTATGTGAGGATCATGCAACTATGTGACATCATATCTGCTATCAAGATATGAAGTGTTGGAATCCAGATGGTGAGATTGAAAAGGTCACTAACATTGTGTAGTAGTACTAGTAGTAGTAGTTCAGGAGGAATGAATGAATTCTTTTCTAAGTCTGACTTATTCTCATTCTAATAGTGTATATCTCACTGTCATTGGAATGTTTATTCCAGTGAGAGTGAGACATACACTACCTCTGTTTCTTTTTTATGATTACAATACAACAGTTTGCTGGTGGAGTGTTTCTGCTTTGACATTCATCCTTCCAGCAAGATATTGAATAGGTTTAGAGCTCCAGAGGAAATACAAATTATAGTTCATAAGGAAAAGAAAGTCCCTAGCACATAGAAGAATAATGAGTGGTTAGTGTTGGAAAAAGTTCCCAACACAGGTTTTAAAAAAATTTGGTCCTTTGATGGAACATTCCAGTTGGTTTCAAACACTCTTCCTCGCAATTTGATTTACCTCCCATTTGTTTCTAAGTGTAATTAGAGACCATTTCAATCATGAAAATGGTTTGACATTGACAATTAAGTCAATGCCAATTTTGATTCCAACTGGAAATGTTTGTTGACCTTGGGACCCTCACTGTCACAAAGCAGAAAGTGAGTACTTCATACTGACAGTTATATATATCCTTATGTTGTATTTGTATGTAAATTTTTCAGAGGAAGTAAATCTAGGCTAAATAGCATTCTTTCTACTTAACAGTAATTGATGTACTGATATTATAATTAAAAAATATAAACAAATAAATGAAATGATGGCTATGCTGTCCATTGCATCCAGGAGGTGCTATGAAGCACAGTTTGGGAACCATCAGCTTAGTTTATTGTTACATAAGTATAGTTCAAACTGTACTTTCTAAGAATGTATTCTCAATTTATGACATTGAGCCGAAAGGAAAAGGAATGGCTTATTAATTACAGTAGAGCATTGATTATCCGACTCAATTGGGGACTGGGGTTGGTCGGATAACTGAAAAAATGGATAACCGAAAAGTATGAAAAAATATATTATTAGCATAGTATATTAGTATATCGCTATTAACCTACTTCGTGTTGAATTTTCATCGATGTTAAGCCTAACAAAAAAATTTTTTAATAATAATCGTCGCTATTGTATCGTTAAAAATTAGAAAATTAAGCCTCGTTTAAATAGTGGCCTCCCTTTCATGGTTGAGACAGTGTTACCAGCTAAAACACACAAAATTTAACAAAAATAATATTAAAGTAGCCAAGACATGGCCAAATATTGTAGCACCACATCACTAGCGGGCATTTGAATTTGCCGACTAGAACGCGTTAACCGATGTGACGGTTGATCGGGGGTCAGATAATCGATGCTCTGCTGTAGTTCCTAGAAAACTGTCATTAAGATTCTGTAATAATAATATTGTTTGTAATTTAAAAAAAATAATACCTGTTCAAATTCTAGTACATTATATATTTCCTCATCTTTAAGAATGCTACAAGCAGAGAAAGGGACTGTCTGATTTGCCATTGCTCTTGCTGCTCTGCCATGAACACGGAGAATTTCTTGTTCAGCCGAGAGAACTAATTTCTCCTGCAAGCAAAAACAAAAGGAAAAGAAATCAAATTTATGAAATTTGTTCCATAATTCATACATTACTTCACTTTTATTTATTGATAAAATAATTTAATTTAACAAATATATACATTTTTTTAAATGATCAATTTACTTAAAATTTTATTTGAAACTTTCATACTAATTATTATTTTCATATAAATAATGATATGATTTTATTTTGATTGTTTATTATAAATTGTTTTGACAACAAACAGCATCGTTCAAAGAATCTTTCCCAGTCCCTCATCCATGTTGCAGTTAGGTCCACTTACAATGAGCAAAATTGTGGTTGGCCACAGTCTTAATGTGTTCATGTCATACTTACTATTATGAGGTTTCCAATAGTGAGTGCAATGGTCAAGATAAGGGGTCCAGAGGATTGTTATATGAGTGCTACTGGCACTGATATAGACTCAATGATTACAACAAACTGTTTATTTGACACAAAAGATGCTTAAAAGATTTCCATGATCTTGGAAGCTCGAAGTCAGTGGTGGTCTCTGAGTCTTCCTTTCCAAAATAGTCCCAAATGAAGGAGTATCCTTGGTTTGTAAGTGAGAATTCCCTTAATGTCTTGACAGCTCTGGAACAATGCAGGTTACTTCTGGTGATGGGAAGATGCTGATCCAAGGAAGAGAGATGGAGAGAAAGACTGGCACAAGACACACAAAATAAATGGTCTGATACTTGGAATTTTCAGGAAAAGAAGCCATTATGACCTTGAAGTTTGGGGTTTTTATTATTTTGTCCCTGATTGCTCATTCTGATTGGTCACCTTTTCCTCGTTCTCACTTTTTAAGTGGTCGGTCACTCATTACTAAGCATAATGTGATCAACATTTAATTCAATCCCAACCGGAGACAGTTGATCTTGGGACTTACATTATGTAGTCTTCTTTTGTCATATTTCTGAAAAAAGGTTTCTTTCCCCTCATTATCATCATTTTTTCCTTTATATATAAAAAATATATTAAATATTAACAAATTTATTGGGTTTCAGAACATTTCTAGAGCATCACACTATAATACTTTTAATTTCACTAACTTCAATATGACATCAATGCATCAAGATTATTATTTTCAATTGCAATTCTGCTCATTATAAGTGGGTCTAACTGCAGTCACTGGACTGGTTAGCATAAGTGAGAGATAGGGAAGCTACATCAATTCATACTACCTAAGTTAAATTATATAGATCAAAACCAGACAGAATAAGCAACTATTTAGCTAACCAACTAAAAGAGGTTTTGGAATAATAAACAAATTGTTATGTCCTAATCCAACTGTTTACTGGAGTTCAAGAATTACTAAGAACTCCAGTAAAGAACATAACAATTTGTTTATTAGTCCAAAAACCTCTTTTAGGTGATTAGATAAATAACTGATTAAGCTGGTTAATATTACTAAATTTATCTGATTAAGAATAAGCAACATTTGATATAACAATTAATTACAAATGTATTAGCGACATTTTTGTCTGTTATCTTTTGCAACTAGGACGATTATATGGTTCTTCAAGACTAATCATGTAAACACATTGAAGATCTCAACGGAATTTATCAATGGAAGTATACAAAGGCAGCTTAAGGGAGAACTGCCCCAACTACTGAGGTGTGAAATTCTTACAATAGTAACTACAATTGCAGTTTTTCAGTTTTATAATAAAACACCAAAATATTTAAGTCCAGTGAAGAAAACAGAAAAAAACTATTTCAAATGTATCCAGAACTGCATTTAATAATCTGTAAATGCTTCATTTGTAATGGAGATAATGTTGAATTTTATCTTTGTATAGAGGAAAAGTTACTCTATCAACAAATGCAAACTGAACAATCTATATCAGTACATAAAGTTATACCCACTTTTGAATTAGCTTTGGCACAGCCCAAAAAGGTGATAAATTATGAATTTACTTCCTTCTTAGGCTTTGTTATTTTGACTATTGAAAGAGCCTTTAAAGCCAAAGGTTTAAACAATTTGATGTAAGCTATATTTACAAAATGATAATAGAGGTGTTAAACACTAATGTTATTGCTAACGGTGGCATTGATAGATAAAGAATTAGCAATAATAATAGAAATGTCTGGTGATCATACAAGACCTATTCATATTCAAGTCTCGTACAATCACCAGACAAATCTATCCATTCCTCAAAACACTTATAATTCTCATTTTCAGTGTGGTAAATTAAATTACACAGAAAACAGAGATGAATACAAACATTCTAGCTTAGAGATTATAAAAGTCAAATAGTAAACAGCGTGCGTCTTTCACAAATTGCATTATTGCACCGGCTTTAAGTATGAAAATTTCTTTAATTTCGAATTTAAAAAATTTTCGAATTATAACAACTTACTCTTTCAATAAGATGTTGCAGTCTTAATTTATAACGTTCCTTTTCTTGCTGAATAAATAATTCTTTTATTGAACCATTCAACGACTGAGGTGGAGGAATCTAAAATAAACAGATTTATTTTTATGAAGAATTCAATTATATGTAAAGTTTATATAAATAACATGCAATTTTTATAATTACTGTATTTTATTTTGCAATTTGTGTCTACACTAGAAATCCAATGAGTGAATTAAATCGTGATACAACAGTATTTGACTGACATACCTAAAGTACATATAAAGCAATTTTTGATGTATTTCTCTTCTGAAATCTTTCATTGCCACATTATATCCTTCCAACTCATTAACCAGCTCCTCTTTAGTTTTAAATGTTAAAATGGATGAAAACGAGCTTTTTAGACACCCTTGTTCTTGGTCCATTAAACTATTTAAATGTATTCTTTAAAAAGATGATCTTTGTAAACATATTCAGAGACAAAACAGAAATGAGATTATGAGAAGTGGAGTCTATTGCATATCACAAATAAACTTAGAAAGAAAACACACACACAGGAGTGACAAAAAGGAAATTGGAGGATGGATACAATAATAGCATATTTGTATTATAAGCAAAGGGGCCTTAACAACAATGGATAAAAATGTTAAAATTTTTTGTGACACGTCAAAACCTTGAAAGATCTAAATGCCAAAGATAATGTCAAAATAGCACATACTTTATGTATTTACAGGAGGAGCCTAGAACAAGATGTAATATAGACCAGTGGTGCTCAAACCTTGTCAATATAGGAACCAAAGATTGCTTATCAGAAATATGCAAAAACTGCATTCTCTATTAGAACAGTATTATATATATAAAGTTTAAGTTTATAAAAAGAAATTATATAAGTAGGCTGTACAGGAGCCACAGTAAGGGTCTAGAAGAGCTATTTGTGGTTTGCAACCCATAGTTTGGCCACCATGGTAACAGACCGTAGGAATTGTCCAACATTGTAGGGAAGTCCAACATTTGTTTAGATAAAATTTATTCACTTTCTTACATGCAAACAAATTTTCGCTGCAACAGTGGTCTAACCTCCTCAATTGGTCTTGTGGTACCCATCAGCAATGTGCTGATTCAGTCCAATAGAGGGCACAAGCAAAAAAGTAGCCAAAAATGAACTTCAAACTACTCACTCTCTCTGACTAGTGACTACCAAGGACAAACTTTCCAACAAGCAGCCAATGAGAATATAATGGGACTTTCAATTGTACGGTTCGATACCGAAGTGTAACAAACAATGTACGTATATTGTAATTAAAAATATAGAAAAACCGACACTAACGTTCTTTCTTCATCATTGAATCAAGTGGTACGACATTATCAATTGGTGACCAAACACCATGGTCTCTCTTCTCTCTCCAAGTGAAATTTCACACACCTTTCAGACATGCAAAAGATTATCTTCAATCTCAATCTGAAATACCTGTCCAATCACGGAACCTCACTGTTAAAACCAGGTTGTGTGTACACAATCCGTACAATCCAACAATAGAAATGTCTTCACTACATTTCTGCCTGGAATGTAATTAGTCGAAGATAATCAAAAAAACTTTTTTGATCATCTTATTGCAATAACTCCCCAACCACTGCTGTAATCATCGGGCTATAATTTGGAATAAATAATTATAAATAATAAATGAATTTGGCACTAGAGGGAGGCTTTAGACGCCATCTTGTATTAAAATGAATAATTATAATATTTAATTAAATAATTTAGATTAAACTTGGAAGAAAAGAATTGGCGCAAAAGGACCTAACGTCTCCTTCTAGTACCAAATTCATTTATTATTTATAATTATTTATTCCAAATTATAGACCAATGATTTACGGCAGTGGTTGGGGAGTTATTGCTTTACATTGGGTAGTAGGGTTGTTTATTTATTCATCTTAATGCAACAAAAATGTTAACAACACAAAGACAAATTTCTCATAGAAGCAAGGGCATAGAAATGAGTGCCAGAAATTTGATAATCCAAAGTCTACATTTTTAAGTTTCTATAACTAATTTATTTGATTAGGCCTATGTAAGTTACACAAATATTCTAATAGCTTGAATTCCAATAAAGCAATTGTTTGTCTATTAATAACTGTGTGTTTCATCTGGCTTATATAAGTTCTCTGGCATTTTATTGTTATGAAAGAATATACATTGTAACGACCACACCAATTTAACAGTAGGATTAATTTTGAGTCAAACATTTCCAAATTTGTCCTGAGAAATGAAGAATCCCAGGGATGGTCTATAAAGTAGACCGTAAACATCCAACACAAAATTTATCCTGCTGTTGAACTGGCTTGATTGTTGTTTTATTGTTATTAAAAAATAGAGATTAATAACTATTACCAAAACACCAAATTAAAATTTTAAACTGAAGATCTTTTTACTGAATTATTAAATTATTTGTCTTCATCTGCCATATTATTGGACTATAATAAGACTAATTAATAATTAAATATAAATTATCTAATTTGAGTAGAGGTANTAAAATATTATTGCATGGATTAAAAAAGCATTAAAATTCTTCTTAAAAAATTGTTTTATATGCATCAGAGATATATCGATTTTTCTCATCTGAATGAGAAATTTCTATTTTGATGGCGGATATTACTGTTACTATTTAATTTTCTTAATACAGAATAATGTAGAAAGATTTTCTCTGTAATTAGATATGCATTAATGTATTGCATGTGCTAGAAATCATATTGTTTTGCACTGTTTGATATCGCTTTGGTAGGGTGTTTCTTTTTCAGTAGAAAAAGTTTGATTTATCTCGTAAATTCTAGTTTAAATTAATCTGTTAAGTTATTGTACACGGAAATTTTTCTTATTATTTCCTAAATTCCTTATTATATTTTACTATAGATAACGTTAATCTGCATATAAACTGCTAACAATTCTTAATATCATTTATGCAGTTATGCCCCCCCAATTGCTTCTAATTACACTTACGAGTGATTTTCTTTTGAGTAGAAAAAACTTGTTTTTTTTTATAAATTATGCTAAAAATAATCAATATTTTAAGCAATTATACACAGATATTAGTATAATTCCCTGTTATGTTTCGGCATGAATGTCGACAGCGATGTATTCAAACTAGCCCCCAATTATGCAAATAATCGCTCATAATTATGTTTATGAGCGTTTTAAAGCCAAAAAGTTTTGATTTTCTTATAAAATACGATATTTTAATTAATTATATGCAGATATTAATATAATTTTCTAACTTGTATAAGTACAGATGTATCTAAACTGCTAAACGATCCTTGATAGTATATATACAGTTGGCGGGATATCACTCTTAAATACATTTACAACTGGCAGGGTGTCATTCCTAACTAAATTTACAATTGGCAAGTATAATTTAGTCTTTCATCTCGGAAAATGCGTGTCAAATGCTAACTGCCTGACATCAATTCATTATTTTTACAGTTAAGACTGTGTTACTTGTAAAATTATTTTAAAAATTTTATGCTGAAATAAATGAACATTTCTCATAATGCATTTCGAAAGTTTACAAACTTAGAATCAAAATGCGACTTACCATTGGCACATTTAAACGACTCGCTGCATTTCCTTCCAACACGTACGAACACCTATTTAGTAAGTAATCTTTAAATCCTTGTGGCGGTTTCGGATGTACCACAAACATTGTACTTCTTCTTTTATCAACCTTCAAAATATTACACTGATCATTTATTATTTCACATTGTTAATACTTTCTGTTATTATATTATAAATTTGTGTAGTAAGTGTCCAAGTTCTCTAAACTTATATATATATTTAGTCCCAGACATAAGCTAAGTAAATTTTAATGCAATTAATATTCTCAAAAAAAATTATCTCAAAGCTTTAAATATCCTGAAGTTGTCCACATACTTCATATAGAAATTTCAAAGGACCAATAGTAATAGCTACATACAACAGGCAACTTAGGAGCATACATAAACAGACAGGTAACAAGATTTGCTACAGGAGAATACTCATTGTCTTCCGACTACTTCAAAATACCCAAGAAGCAATGAAATTGAAAGCAAAGGAACATACAGTGAACTCCCGTATAATGCATTCCTCCTGTAATCTGAATTCATATAATACGATGAAAAAATTGTGACTAGTACTCATACAAAATTCTAATTTTGTTATCCATGGGTATACGTTTTCTTTTTCAACTTCTAGGCTTAGTTTATGTGCATTATAAAATATGTGCATTATAAAATGATTTTATTCAAGTTTAACTTGAATAAAATCATTTTATAATGCACATATTGATAGCATAATTAAATATAATGTACAACATATCCCATGCATTATACGGGATTCTGCTGTGTAGTCTCAACAGCCACAACGTCGAATATGGGAATTGAAGAACGTGTGTACACAATAGAAAAAGATATTGTTTTTGACAGCATTAGCAATCTATAGATAAGAATGGAGGGAATGTGGAAGGAGAGTAAAATGATATATCCAGTAAGGGAGATCAAGGACTTATATGTATTGTGTGTTCTAACATCTCTATTTATAAGTCTGCCATACAAGACGTGTATTAATTTTGAAAAATCGAAAAGGCTCCTAACACTTGGAAATTACTATACGAAGTCTGTGGGAAACTTTTGGACATTTAAAGATATATCAGGTTTTGTGATTGGTTGTTTTATCATATTTAAGTTCGTTTTATTATTATTATTTATTTTTTTTTTTCATTTTTGTCATCATGGGAGAACACACCAGTAACAGGTTTGAAGATTTTGTTAATTTACTACACTCCGGTGTTGCATTAATGATATTTAAGTTCTTCTGAATATTTTGAATTCCACTTTAAATGGATGTCTAAATTAATTTTAAAATTGTGTTCTTGTCAAGATTTGGAACATTGTATTGTAAATCAAATTTTTAGTTATATGAAATATACTATATTTTCTAATTCCGATTCTAAAATTTGTATCCGCTGTTTGACGTCATTGGTTCTTTTTCTGAAATTTATCATGGGTCTAAAGAATCATCCATAAATTACATAATGCTATTTTTATATTCTTTTGGAATAAGCAGAAAATTTGTGTAGGATTTATCATACAATAACACTATTTGATGAATAAAAGAGACTTTATTATGTACAACAGAATAAATATGCATGTCAGGATAGTTGCCCCGTTTGGTCCTACAATGTAAAAAAGCTGCGTAAATAAATTAGTAAAATTATTTATATATGTTAAAAATTCAAAAAAAATAAGTTTTACCTGAAATAATATTTATATGTGACTGCTGGATTGATGAAACTAAATCAAATTTTACTTTTTCATATTTTTCCATTTTCATTATTACAATTTTTATTTTGTTTTATCAGCTGGCACTACAGATAACTTATTTATAAAAAATTTATTTACTTGCATAAGTTAACCACAAAATTTTATATGATTAATCTTATGGTTACTTTTATTTTTATTATATTCTATAATATGTTTAAGTTTGGTGTTCTCTCTGGTTTGTTTGTATTTTAATTAAGTTGAATAAATACTGTACTTACAGGTTAAGGATTTATGAGGTCATATTATCTTATATTGAAAATTTATACCATGCTCTTAATAATGGATTTCTCACACATGTGTAAGGCCTTAGTAAGGATGGCGAATTTTATTTTGCAGTATACCCCATTTCTAAAGACCCAGTGCACCCCATTTCTAAAGACATTTTTTGAAAAAAAAAAAATAATAACGATATATCATATATTGGCTATTGTATAAGATGAATCTCATTTCCAGACAGTATTTTTTGGGAAAAACATCTTATTTGCTGGCAAATACTGTAGTTGACAACCTAGTGGTGTGGTTCTTCAAACGTCAGCGATTCAAAGACACGTATCCACCAGTTATAACTATTATCTTTAGCAAAATTTGGCCACTTAACACAATGAAACAACACCTTAGACTTTCAGCAATGCATGTTTTAACACTGCATTGCTGAAAGTCTAAGGTGTTGTTTCACAATATCACACTAATATTTTTGATTGCATTAATTGATCATCAGGTGAAATTGAATCATATATTACATTAGAACAAACTGTAAATGGAACATCTGAGGACAAATGCATTTTTACAAACATTCCAAAGATTTTACATTATAAAAAATAAAAAAAAAAAAACATTCTCCAAAATCCAATAGAATACGGAGACCTGAAAGTCAAAGGGTACGTCCTGTGGCAGCATCCAGTGACCACAGACATGAACTCACTACCCAGCAGAGCAGGCAAACCAATACAAGCAAATATGCATGTCCGGAGTAACCCCATTTAGCATGCAGTGACCACCAGATGATGCTTCTACACACGTGCTGAAAGCAGCTACCAAGCAAGTTTGGTTTCCACTGCTCACGCTTGCAAAGAAGAAAAGCTGGATCATCTTTAATTTCGTGATTCACAGAACTGATGACATTTCTTATAAATATAGTGTGTCTTTTGCCTGTAAGACATTTTGGTAAAACAATATAGAAACTGTTATCCATGGCAAGCATTGAAAGAAGTCGTCTCACCGCCATTTTGTAAACATGTCTCCACTCTGGACAGAGGTCACTCACAAGCTGGAAGCATATACAAAAATTCTTTCTGCCGTAGTTGCTGGATGTTGCCATGTAGGACATAGCCTAAGGCAGTGTTTTATTATATTATAGTTTCCAGTTGGATGGGAGAGGATTATTTGGCTGCTTAATAATTATCAAACAAACAATAGTCTGGATTCTTATTGAACTATAATATCCTTTAATTATTAACATTCATTGAATTTGGCCTTATAAGAAATTAATAATTATCAATATTCTTAATTTATCTTTTAATTTTTTAAATCATTACTTTTTCTATTTTGCTACAGTAAGCTTTGTTTTATTGTAATTATTAATTAAAGTATTTTTAAAACAGACAAAATTAATATTAATTTAAATATATTTTAAAAAATTAAAAAATCTTTACCTGTTTCCTTATATTCAGATACATCTGATAACAATTTAACAACTGCGATTGCTGCTGCGGATCCTCTAAAGTCAATGTTGTTGTCGACGAAAATGACGACGACGACGAAGGTTGCTGTGTGTTTTCTGAAGCATTTTCTCGCTGCCTTAGTTTTCTTTTACGAGGATGTACCTCGGCTTGCTGTTGATTATGTTCGTCTGTCGAACTATCACCGGATAGTTCTCCCTTTTGGGCACTGGAAGACACCATTTGCGAATGAGGATTTGGGTCATTAGATGCATGATTGTTGGTTGAAGTACCCGCTAAAGCTGCCTGAATACGATGACTACTCCTAGTCACTCTCTGGAAGCGTTCTTCTGGAGGATGCGATTCATCCTTTGATTTTGTAGATGATACTTCAGATTTAGTTTCCTTAGAATTTTCAGGCTGAACAGAATTATTTGTCGATGATTCTACACAACCACTTTCTGAAGATTCGGCAGCTGTATTAACAACATAAGGCAAAGCTTGCTTGGAAGAAGACACTTTACTTCTTTCCCTCGTTTCTGATTCCAACGATCCTGAACCAGACGGAATTACAATTTTTAAAGGAGGAACCTTAGGTGAATGAGGAACAGAGTTTCCGTTCTGAGACAAAGAAGTTACGTCACTAGAGAAAGTACGTTCCTGTGCCTCGTTTTCACCTTCACTATGATTACTCTCTGTTTCAGAACTGGAGATACTTCCTCGTTTTTTAGATTTCGGACTTCTCTGTTCCGAATGTCCTTCAGATTGGTGATTAACCCTATTTCCTTGACTTCTATGATATCGCTGAACACCGACAGAAGGATGATTATGTCTATTTATATTAGCGTTATCATTGCTTTTTCTTCTTTTACGTCTACTTTCTTCCTTTTCCATTTCACTGCTGCAATCATATTCCTTAGTATTACTATCGGAAGATACACGATTACCATTTAATCTTCCAGAATCCGAATTGTCGGCCTTCTCGTTACGATTCACTACTTCACCGTTCCCCGTCTCGTCGGCAGTTTTCTTATTGTCTTTCATAAATGAATTATTTTCTATATCTTGGCTGCTACTACTAGTTACAACATCTAATTTAGGGTCGTATAAGTCACAGTCAGATGTGGAAGTGGAACTATGAGTGGAAGACACAGAGCCATCATCTTTGCGGAATTCATATACATCACTTTTGGTTTCCATTGTAACATAATAAGAAGGATATTTAAGATACGATGAATTGATGTCATTAGTTTTATATCCTCCAGATATCTTTTCATTCCTTGATCTAATAGACTGAAACTTAAGCGTCAGTCTTGGAGACAGTGGTTTATCACTTCCTAAATAAATAAATAAGTTATTATTTTTTCCTACGTAAAAATTTTTAAATTAAATGTAAAAGTTAATTATCATAACATTTATTTATTAGGCACAAAACAAGTAAAATAATAATTAAGTTCTCAGTTATAAGACAAGAAATATTAATACTTTTAGTGCTGTGTTAGAGCTATTTTATTAAATAAATTTAAAATTACCGAGCGAGATAATATGACAGAGCATTTTGAAAGAAATAATTGAAATATTATAAAATACTTAACCATATTCTGCTTTAACGAAGAACCCAAATAGTTACATCAAGTCCCGAAAACTTTTGAAACTTTCAAATCATCATTGGAAGTATAAATCTGTAGAAATAAATGAGATGATTCGCCTGCTTGTGATTTGATATTCATTAAGATTTTAGAATATGCTTTAAGTTTAAAAGGTTTTCGGTGTTCTAAACAGTATTTTCTGTCTCAGATATATGCTCTCCGATGGTGAACCAAAAGAATTATAAGTGCTCGGGCTTAATATAAGTGTTTGAGACCACCAATAAAGCAAAGTATGGTTAAGTTTGATAATTTGAGATTAATCTTAGTTTAAACAATTCAAAATTTTTTAATTGCAATATAAATTTGTTAAAAACCAAAATCATTATATACATATATATGTAAGAAGAGGTGTTTAATACAGGAATAATTTAATATTACAGAGAATGAGAATTCATTATCTCCTTTAAAATATAATTTTTGATACAATTCTATTTACTGTCAACGAGTAGACAAAACTTTACTCAATTTAAATGCACTTCGACCGATACTGTCGTCTTCAGTTGATTAGTATTTTTTGATAACATTCTTAAAAAAAAAAACATTCAGTAAAACCTCTTATCTGTTTATCATCACATCACTGGAGTGCACTAATTGTCTGTGAAGTTGCATAATTGTAACAAAAGCATTTCTTAACACTCCTTATTTCATTACTATGGTGGCTAATTTTTTGGAAGTTTGGAATTCCCTGAATTTTCTAGGTTTTCCAAACACAATGTTCTTTTTTTCAAAGAATAATTTTATGCCTGCTGCATAAAGAGCAGTGTAACAGTACATACTGAATATTTTCTACTTTACCAAATGATGTTAATTGTAGCTAATATCTATCTATATTTGTCATAACTTTCAAAATACTGCATTGTATCTCCACATTTTCAATTAAGTTTTTTATGCATTTGTTTTGAAAAAAAAAATGTATATTTTTCAAATAGAAAACAAATTGCAAATGTAGCTCTAGTTTTAAACTATATTTGCAATTTGTTTGCTTTGTTTCTTACAGAACAGATGCATAGTTCATATAATTGAAATTTCGAGTTGTGTCGTGTTTGTCGCAGGGATATGATGACATTTTGCACAAGAAAAAACCGTTGGAAACCATTTCAAGTGTTCAGTCATTATCTTTACTAAGTTCATAATAAAATTTTATATAAAACTCATCATAAATTTGCAAATATCAGTTTTCAAACAGTCTCTTTTATTAAGTTACAGGCTTTGAATCAGATTCAATAGGAATCCTATTCATAATAGAATACGCGAACAAACTATCAATTGAAAACTTCTGACAGTTCATTTGAAGTTGGCTGATGGTAATTATATTTAATAAAATACAAAAAATATAAAAATACAGACGATACAAAAAGTTGAAGACTTTGTTGACTTTTTGTATCTTCTGTATTTTTATTAAATAAAAATTTCTGATTACTTGCTCCACATTTTCATGTAATCCTTCTACTGCTTTTCTAAGGCAATCATCTCTTCTTTGAAAGAGGAAAAAAAACTTACTATATAAAAATCAGTAGAAGTATTAATAGCATTGTTTTTCTTCTCTTAATCTTTTTTTCTATAGCTCTATCCAACCATAAATCTCTCCCACTCATCCATGATGCATCCTTTTATTAATTTCAACTAACTAACTAACATTGCTGCCGCGTAACTTCTTAGTTTTGTTTTCACTCTAATGACCATGTTTGTTACATACACAGATTGCCGGTTTTATATGCATATTTGCATGATATTTATGCATACAGACTACACCAAAATTTTAAATTAAAACATTCTCTTGTGTTACTCAAGGGATAGAAATAGTCAATGCATCCTTCCTTACCTTGTATTGTTATGTTTAACTTAATTGTGTGGCTTCTGTGGGACTCCAAGTGCTTTAAAATGAAAACGAATTACTGAGATTGCTACTTTCCTAAAAATAAGGCTATTATGCTCTTTGATAAAATAAAAATTAGCTTTATCATTTCTCAGAAAAAACTGCTTGGTTTCTCGCAGAAGCTAGGTAACTTACATGATCATATTGTGAATGATCAACTATGATTGTATTACATAAGAATATTTATAAAATTAATAACTATCAATATGTAAATGTTTTATATATATTATATGTGTGTGTATAGAAGCATCGGAAGTGCTGGAAATGAAATTTTTATTTGTATTTTTGTGCGATAGTATCTTTTCCAAATTTTTAATTAAGAACTGGCTTTGCACAGACACCACATAGCTATTTGCATTGTATTTTTTTCATGTGACTGTCAGAGAATTAACACAATTGAGTGAAACATCACCACAAAGTTTAGGTTTGAATACATTCCATAAAACTATGTAATTTTCAATAATTAAAAAATAAATAAATAAAAATTGCTCAACCATTAACCCATTGCTTTTATCAATTCGGGAATCAGAATGTACTATTATCGATGGGTTCATCCTTCTATTTAAAACTACATAAAGATATACATATCACCCACCTACCTAACTCCTGGCAGTGCAACATTTGAATATACATCTGTAATATGCTTTAAAAGAAGCATGATGCATATTGAAATATTAATAACGAAATGATAATTTGACTTATTGGTGTTGTAAAATTGATAAGTCAGTTTATCACTTCATTATTAGCATGTTTATATAAGTTGTACTTCAATTCCAACACATGCAGGATGTGTATTTTTAACTCTGCCGGTGACAGAAACACATTTAAAATGCAGAAAAAGAAAAAGATATTTCACTGTAGGAACAATTTTCAGAATAGTCATCCTATCACTAGACAGCAGTCAGAATCCCTGGACATCTGGCAACCTAACTAAATATAGAAACCAAAACAAAAATGAGGAAGACAAAGAAGTTAACAGATGCAAAACCATAATTAGCTACCAAAAGCTAAAATTATACCATTAAAAGGAATCCAATTGCCCAAAGAACAACAGATGCTATAATGGGTACATTCGTAAAGTCGAACAAGTTAAACATGTTAGTAACGAATCGTTCGAATAGTAGTAGTCTCGCTCAGTGTGCATGCTCTGCGGTGATGACTTTTCAAATGAAACTCTAACGAAGTTCACGAAGGAAAGAGTTAGTTCACTTCGTTAAGAAAATGGCACCCAATGATATCAATGTTTCTAAATCTACTCAAGTGTTTAAACTGTGAATT
This sequence comes from Centruroides sculpturatus, assembly GCF_000671375.1. Taxonomy (NCBI): domain Eukaryota; kingdom Metazoa; phylum Arthropoda; class Arachnida; order Scorpiones; family Buthidae; genus Centruroides; species Centruroides sculpturatus. Next base: position 144,639 of record NW_019384693.1, on the reverse strand, counting down.
AAAAGGTGAAATGATGAAATAACTGTCCACCCGAAGCAATCTAAGAAAAATATTTCGGATAAGGCTGCACTAGTAACATTCATATCTTTGATTTTAGAAACAGCCATTTAGTTATACACGAATCGTTCAGAAAGTCTAACGAAATAAGAATAACAATGATGTTATTCTCATTTAACTCGTTTGACTTTACAAACGTACCCAATATATAGTGTTACTTTTACATAAAATTCATAACATGACTTCTGAAGGCTTTGAGAAACAGAAATACAGTAGAACCTCCATTATCTGGATCTCCATTATCCGGATTTTCGATTATCCGGATTGTTCAAAATAAACAAAAATTTTACGAATTTGCTGATTTTCACTTGGCGAATTACGACACTGTTTATGTACGTGATGGAATGCATAACTTTTTTTGTTTCAACAACGTCTCACCCAGCACAGTGGTCGTAAACTCTTAAATATATTTTACGTAGTAATAAAAATATAACTTGACATACGTATTTATAAATAATTTATATTCAAATTACATCATTTCTATGACCAAGGGCGGCGTAAGGCATGGACGACGTGGGCCACCGCCTATGCCTCGCGGTCCGAAGGGCCTCGCGCCTCGAAGGTTTATGCATTACTTAAAAGCCGCGAACGCGACGAAAAAATTTTACTCGTCATAAAACGATAAATAGTTTGTCAAATTTTTATTCATAAAAATGCAGTTTCAACTGCTTTTTATTTTATAAAATCCGTCTTCTTGCGCCACCAGAGGGCCTTTTAAACAATAGGTAGTCTGTTAGCGTTGGTCAGTAGTAGTCCAAATTCAATACGAACGTTTGTTTCTTGAAAATTTGATCACGATTTAAATACAGTATTTACTTTTAATATTACCGATATGTCATCGAAAAGAAAACATGTTGTATTATCATTAAAAGACAAATTAAAGTATTTGTTTCGATTATCCTGATTTTTCCTTATCCGGACTACCTTCATCCCTAATTAGTCCGGATAATAGAGGTTCTACTGTATAAGAAATTTGGCTGTGTGATTTGGCTTTTTATAAATTACTTAATACTACTTTCTTTTAAATTTCATGTCATTACTAGATCAATGTAAATTACATAACCTAAACAAGTTAGAAAATTCAGTTTATTGCATTTAAGTTGTTTCAAATGTAAATATTCTATTACCTGTCACAGTTTCAGTCTCATACCCTGATGGATAATTGAAGTTCTATCATACTAATGTTATTGTGTAAGCATGAGCCAGGGTCCAGATTCATGAACGTCTGAAAATATGACAGCTTATCTCGCCATATTATATATTTCGTATTCACAAAACACATTGTAGCACATTACAAGAAAACAGAAGCAACTGCTGATGAGAGTATATCTTATCATATCAATAGTGACCACTTCCATTTTAACAGAATCAATATGAAGACATTTCTTTCAAAATTTTTTTGCTATCCAAAATTGATACTGGTAGTTAGTTATATTAATAGAAATATTGTACTAGTTTGAAAGAAATTGACAAACTAATAGTGTTTTTGATTAAAGAAAAAAAAGATAAATTATAATAAATAAGATTTTTTTTGGATGACATTCTATAAACAATTTTAATTCCACCATGAAGAATTCTATCAAATTTTTTCATGATGTGATAACATAAGTTTTTAATTAGAAAAGTTTAGAAGAAACAACCAGAAAAACCAATTGACTCGATTATCTATCAATAGAACCAAATATTCGACCAACAGTATATTAGCTTACGAGAGTTCTTAGATATAGTAGTATCAATAGTTACGAGACTTTACAACGTTGTAACTTACGACGTGCTTGATGAACACGAGACTTTTTGCATCTGACAACTTATGATGAATTTTGTTGTAACTTACAACACAAGGTGTTTGTGAATATGGACCAGTAGCTAAATGTAATTTGGTCTAATATTATCAATTCGTATAACAATTTGTATTCGTATGAAGTGACAAAAAGGATGAAGAAATATGACAAAGTTTGTTCATTTGCAAGTAATGGCAAGCGTGTCACTAGCTTGTTCTTCAGCAATTGTCAAACTGGCAAGTTTCTTTTGACATCAAATGAAAGATGTAATGTAATTTTAGAGATACTATAAAGTCTTAAAACCAAGGAAGTTGGTTTTAAGACATTTATGGCATGTTACCTAACATTGAGTCAATTTCACTTGTATTTAAGTCATCTCAGATGTGCTTTTGTACAATTAAAGTACATATAATCAGTATAATTAGGTTTTTGCAATTTATGCATCTCTTAACCTATCATGCACTGATTAATGATGCCTTATTAGAGTTATGCATACATACAAAAGATCCAAACTAACCGATTAAGTAAAAGCCATAAAGATCTTATTCAAGTGAAATCGATCTATTTAGATCAATGAATTCAATGAATGTTCCTCATCACAAAGATTAACAATGATTATCAAAAGAGTTTTGTCATTCAATCCTACTGATGTTTAGATCTAACATTAAGCAGGCAAACACGAACAGTAACAAAAAAGAACTTTATTAGAAAAGGTTAGAACTGTCACAGACATCCTCGGGCAACACCCGGACAAAATCCAACGAACTTTCGCGCCTTTTCTTTTTTGACGTTGCCAGCCACTCTTGTTGGCAAGTGTTGCCAGACAGAGTTCGTGATCTTGGCAAGTGTTGCCAGACAGTGTTCAGGATCTCTGGCGCTGGCGGCCACAGAGTCTTAAGATGTAAAGCCATATGGGATGTGGAAAAACAGTAATGCAATGAATAATTCATTAACAACAATTACGATGATCCAGATTATCTGTTTTAATAACCATGTGCATGGTGTTGAAGTCATGAAAGCTAGAACCTAACACACACCTCTGTAGTAAAGTTAGACATACGTAGTAGAATCCAAACATTCAGGGACTTGAAAATATAATTTAAAACACCGATGTGCAACCATTTTCAAAAGAATCCCTTTGGGTGATGATACTTTTGTCAGTGCTTGTACAGCTTCTGGAAGCATTGCCGTAAACCATCTTTTGCAACCACTCAATGTTTCCTGTAATGCTGCTTTTATCTCATTTGATGACTCAAAACAATGTTTCTGCAGATATTGTTTCATCAGTGGAAACAGGTAAAATCATAAGAGGCTAAGTTGGATGAATAGGCAGTATGTGGAAGCACATAAGTACTATTTCTAGTGAGAAACTCTTTGGCCATTATCGACTGATGTGCAAGCATGTTGTCATGGAGAAGGTACCACTGTCCACTTTACTACATACAAGGTCTGTACAAAAAAATAACAGAACTTTATTTTTTTTAATTATATTCTTCAAGTTACAGATTATTGGTCCTTGTCCCCTTCAAAATACTGCCTTCCCCTATTCACACACTTATCACAGTGATGTTTCCATTTTACAAAGCAATCCTGGTAAGCTTCTTTTGTAAACTTCAATGCTTGTGTTTTAATGTCATTAATTCTGTCAAAATGGCATCCTTTCAGCACTGATTTTAATTTTGAAAACAAAAAAAAAAAAAAAAAAAAAAAAAAAAAAATAGTAAGGAGCCAGGTCTGGTGAGTACGGAAGCTGGGGAGGACAGTCATTTGATTTTTGGCACAAAACTAGCAAATTGACAAGGCTGAGTGATCAGGCACATTGTCATGGTAAAGGAACCATGAGTCATCTCGCCACAACTCTAATCTCTTTTTGCAAATTTTTCACGCAACCATTTTAAAACACCCGCATAGTACTGACGGTTGACTGTTTGACCTTGAGGCAAAAATTTAAAGTGCACAACTCTATTAAAATTGGAAAAAAAACAGTGATCATCATCTTGACATTGGGTTGAGACTGTTGTGCTTTTTTCAGACAAGGAAATTCCTTGCCAACCCACTGTGATGATGGAACTTTTGTCTCAATGTCATAGCCGTAAATCCAACTCTCATCATCCATTATGATCCTTTGCATGAATGTTTCATCATCGTTAGTTTGTTGAAGGAGTTTCAGACAAACATCCACTCAATTTTCCTTCTGCAGTTCAGTCATCAAATGAGGAATAAATTTTGCTGCAACTTAATGCATGTTCAATTTTTCCATTAAAATGTCATGGCATGACCCTATTGAGATCCCAACCTCTTCTGCAAGTTCTCTGACAGTCAGAGAACTAGCAGAAGAGGTTTGCAACCGACCAGATCCTTGATTTACTAAATGCGAGTGTCATCAGTTGAGGTCAAAAGCCTTCCTGGTCAAGGATCATCTTCAATTGATTGATGACCACTTTTGAATTGAATAAATCATTCATAAAACTGTGTCACCTCTATAAGCTTGATTCAAAAGTTGAAATGTTTTCGTAAAAGTTTTCCCCCATTTCACGCAAAACTTTATGTTGAATTGTTGTTCCCATAAATCGCACATTGCAAAAATTTCCACAAACACTGAAACACCTTTCACTCAATAATGCGGGAATGAAACAAGATAGCAACATTCTGAAAAAAAGCAGCTTACTTGGTAGGTTATCACAAACATAGTGTTGCCAACCTTATGACACTAGGACACACTGTTTCCACCCAAATTCAAGTTCGGTTATTTTTTTAACAGACCCTGTATCTGGACATTTTATATTCTTTGCATTATTTCATGTAGTGAAGTGGACAGTGGTGCTGTCTCCACGACATTGTGCCTGCAAATCAATCCATAATGGTCAGAGTTTCTTATCAGAAATGATATTAATGTACTTCCATACTCTGTCTATTCACCTGACTTAGCTTCTTGAGATTTTTACCTCTTTCCACTGATGAAACAGCATCTGCAGAGAAGTTGTTTTGAATTATCAAATGAGTGAGACGTTATGAGTAGCTGCAAAAGAAGGCTTACAGCAATACTTCCAGAAGCTATATGAGACTGGCAAAAGTGTAACATCACCCAAAGGGATTCTTTTAAAGGTGGTTGCTTATTGGTACTTTAAACTATTCAAGACAAGGAATTATATACCAAGTTTCCAAACTTTTGTATCCTACCATGTATATATGTAGTTTAATGTCTTAACAAATAATAAAACCATAAAAAACGACAGTAACAGTAGTCAAAATAGATATTAATTAAGATATAAAGTATACTATAACAATAGATAATGGAAATATTAAATAAATTATTAAACTTATATTATTAAACTATTATAGACTTGTTAAATATAAACTAAATATAAATTGTCCTTTTAACTCTGGAAAAAACTCTTTAAAATTTACAAATTGGACATAAAATGCAAACCTTTACCACATAGTAGTAAACAAATGGTGCAGCGCTCCTAACAATTGCTACATATTGTAACACCAGTAGACTAGCATAAATATTTTCAAGTAAAACTCATGTTTGGTGAACTTTTTTAAATTATTAAACATATAAATTATTAAGTCTGAGTATCTTGCTTTAAGGTGCTTCGTTATGACACGTTTTATTAACAGTCAAACCATGTTAATACATTATTGATCCGTGTGATAATAAAGTCTGTTTTAATTTGTAGATTCGCAGTTCCGTGAACGAGAATAGACATTTCAATGCTAACAAGTTTGTTTAATACAAAATATCGGTTAATATGTAATATGTAGCGTGACATGGTCCTGTGAATTCAACAACAATTATATTGTCATTTAATACAAAGAATACTGCTTCTAGATTCCCCAAAATCACACGAGTCAAGGTGGTACACACAACTTGCATCATGATCAAGGGTGCATTTTGCCTTTAACGTTGGTTATAATTTCTTATGACATCAAACTAATATCTTCATTAGCAGTAAAGATATACATCACACTAACTTGAAAAATTACTCACTCTCTTATAGACAGCATTTTTTATACTGTGACGATGCTAAAGATTAGTTAAGACAGCATATGTATTGGAAACAGGTAGTTAATAAGATTAAGAGATTTCAATGAAAAACCTATAGTTTTACAAAATAGTTTATTTTTAATTGCTTTAATAACAAAATAACTGAATCATAACATTGAATACTAGCAAATAGTTCACAACTTTAAAATTAAAAACACTCTTTATTGAAATCAAAGCAGATAAGTTATGTTTAAATTTGAAAAGTTTGACATATTCGGCTCCTGGATCCAATTTGGCGGCCAGGTCGGCCTGCTATATCCACAGCTTTAATTGTTGTTCTACCAACTCTAACTTATGTCAAAAAACGAGCATTGATTCTCTCTTCAAGCCATTTTATCTCAATAAAGTGTATGTTCGGGGCAATTGACAAGTTTATTTTTATTTTTAAACATATCCAAATTGGGAGAAAACATGGCTTTTGCCATTTGATTGTACAATAACTGGTTTTTGTAAAGTTCACTTAATACAACGTGCCAATTTTTAAGTATCTTCAGCATTGTATTAGTGAAGTTTGACTATATATTCATGTTTATTATTTTCAGGATTTGCCTTCTGAGGTTCAGGAATTAATTTATTACTATTGCATTTGCATCGTTTTTTAAGCCTAGTGCTATTTCACACTTAAATGATAGTGTAAATATATTTTTAGGCTTTTATACACAATGACAAATGGAAGAAAAATTATGTTTTACTTTAATACAATAGTAACTTTACGGCAGTGGTCGATCTAACCTACTGTATTAATGATAAAAATTTATTATAAACACTATACCACATGTTATTCCAACAACTGAAATGGCAATCATACATCATTGATGCAAAGGGCACAGTGTAAGCAAAGGTATATGTCAGTGTATACAGTAATTAGAAAAAACAAAATTCTAGAGAAGAGAAGATGAGATAGCAATTTAAATTAAGGTTACGTTTAATGCACTAAAAATAAATATAATTCTTAACAATTAAATAAATTTAGAATACAATTCATATAAAAATTTGATAGAAGAGGATATCGTTTTGAAATTTTTCCCTATAACAAATTCAAATTGATATTAGAATAATTCTTCTTTGTGAGTGTAGGGTAGAGACAGCTCTAGGTCAATTCGGCATGAGTACAAGTCAATGTGAGTAGAATTTCATATGAGTACAGTAATACCTCGAACTTACGTGATAGGCGGGACCGAGCGATAACCGCGTAAGTCAAATTTGCGCAAGTCTGGGTATAATTTCGCAATTTGTGTAAAATCCAAGTCAAACATTATGAAGTATATCAAACATTATGAAGCCCAATATGTATATAGAAACATCACCAAACAATCGCCTAAATAATTGGGTTATAACTCCACTAATTCAATATATTTCATTAAATTAATGGAATAACCCGATTATTTAGGCAATCATTTGATGTTTCTTCAAAAATATATTGAGACTTTTTTCCTCGAAACTGTTTAAAGTGACATAATGCAATAGATTTCTGCTTTTATAACATAAATACTTCTCAGAAACTGCAATTAACCCTTGTAATACAAAGGGGGTACACTTGTTATTACTTTATTACGATAATTTTGCAATCATCAATGCTAAAATTTCAAAGTTTTATGACTGTCATTGTAATTTTATTTCTAAACAATCATATTTTGAAGAAATTACTTCACATTTTAATTTAAATAAGTAATAAAAAATAGTTGCTATGGTACATTTGTATCCTGCTTGGTATTTTTTGTTACGAGTGCTGCACCCAATGGGGAGTCCTAGTGATTTACAACCAGTCCTGTTGAAAATTAAATAACCGAGGAGTGGAAAATGGCTCGGGGACTGGAAAATGATAGTTTTTAGGTGTGATAGAATAATATGAGAAACTCAAAATTTACAGTTAAATCAATTTACCAATATATCATACTATATATTATAGTAGGTTGTCTTGATTCAATTTTTCTTGTTTAGTTTAAAAAAATATCATCATATAAACCTGGTAGTTTGAGAAGTTTATCAAATTTACAAACACAGTCAAACCTCAGGTTTCAAATGCTTCACTTTTCAAACAATTTGGTTCACAAACAAATTTTTGAGGCCCTATTTTCCCAGTTGCCATACGATAACTCGATTGCCGAACAAGTTTGAAACCCGAGGTTTGACCGTACAAGGACTTTTGGATGAAGATTGTGGCATTGAAATTATTCTCTCTGAAATTTAAAGTGTTGAATATGAAGAAACTGAAATTTTCAATACATTGAGTGGAGATAATGATAACTGTATGGGCAATTAAGATACTTTTACTGAATGGATTGCCAGGATAACATAATGTAGCTAATATGATACAAGATCCTGGCCTTTTATAATACCGCAGATATATTAAAACCCCTGCTGAAGCTGTCCAATTGTTTCTATCAACCTGATAATGATACCCATAGTCCAAGAAACCAATTAAAAAGTACTGAATTATCATGAAGAATGAAATCAACAACTTCCAAATAATGCTAAAACATGGAATCCAACAGATAGCAGAGAGATTTATGCATATTTGGGATTACTTTTACTCAAGGCACACTGAAAGCAAGAATGAATCCAGCATCTTTAATTTTCAGATCCTATATACCAGTTACTGGTGTTTTCTGCAAAAATATCTCATACAATTTCAAAAATTTTACTTGCTTTATGTACTGGATGATTAAATGAAAAGTTTCATTATGAGGAATAGACTTGATAATACTTGAACTGACTGTACTTGTTACTGCTGTCCAAACATGAAAGATGAGCTAATGAAAAATTAGCCGCAATAAGAAAACTGTTCGCTTTTTAAGAAATTGCAAGCAAAATTATTTCCAAAGTACTCAAACCACTGTTGATGAAAATTACTTGGTTGCCACGCCAAGAGTCTCTCTTGTGTATACATGAAATCTAAACAAGACAAATTTGGAATCAAAATTTAGCTCTGGTGGACAATCATAAATTTCACAACATAAAAGTTATTCAGGAATAAAAGGAAACACTGCAGAAAAAGATGAAGGTAAGTGATTTGGTTTCTGATATTCCAAGAAGTCATGGAATTGCATCACACATCAAGCTTTGCATTCATTAAAGAGTTTACACTTGTCTTCTATATTCTTACAAGAGGAAAACTAGCAGTTTTCTTGTCATGATGCTCTGATGACAAGAAAACTGCATCAGAAGAAAAAGATTTCAGACCTGATATCAGTTTTGTACTATATTGCAACTAAAGATGCAGTTGACACAAAGGACAAAAAAGCAAAAGAATAAAGTATTCACTGCAAAATGAAGAGATGGTTAATGCACATTTTTGGGAGATACATTGCTGGGATTAATGCATTTGCAGTGTCTGTCACCACATTTCCTGAGAGGCTGATGATGTAATGCTTGTCAGCAGTTTCTGTAGGAAATGAGCTTATTATTCCCCATATTCTTCATTGTAACAAGAAGAATGTCAACTTTCAAACAAGCATTCTTCAAGCAATGTCATGACAGAGCTTCCATATATTGACACAAACTTCTAGATTACAGAAAAGTGGCTCAGCAGGTTGTTACTTTTGTGAAAGAAGAAAGGACAGAAAATCCCAAAGTATATGCAAATAAATGTCAGTAGTTTGCGTTTAACTAACTCATCTGTTAAAATTTGCTGTAAGTAGGCAGAGTAATTTGTCTCAAACGAAAGGACTGAGTATACACTGTCATCAAGAATCATACTCTGTAGCAATGTTTCTTAACCAGAGACCAAAGAACATTTCTTATGAGCCACAAGCCAAAATCAACTTTTAAATAGCGATAGTCAGAACAAAACATTGAAATTATATGAAAATAATTAAACTTTATTAAGTTAGTTATTCCAGAAATGTATGTAAATTATTAGCATATTATGTTTAAATACAAAAATAAATCTGATGAGCAATTATTTATTGTGACATTAGTCAAAATGCTGGGCTACAATTTTTCTTAACAATGCTCTCATTTTTAGTAGTATCGTGCTCCTGTACATCATATTTTTCCTGTTAACAACAGAGTCATGCCGATCATCTATCTAACTCTGTTCAGAAGAAAATTATTGAATTGAAATTACGTAATTTCTGGTACAGGCTGGAAGTTTGTATATAATTAATTGGGTCCTCCTGTCCTTAAGCTTTCCATATCTGGTCTCAAGTTTCATCTACCTAACTGTTCTTGAGATTAAGGAAGAATGGACAGACAGACAGATGCCAGTGGGAATTTATAGATCTACAATTTTTGAAAATTGCAGCCCAATAAGGAAATTTTGAAGGATGTTTACTATTAAAATATTGGCCTACTGCATGTAGATGTAAAGAGTGCATATAACACAAGACTTCAATTTAGCACTGTATTTTCAAAAATAAATTAACACAGTTTCTATCATTGGCCACTATTGCAACTGAAGTACAAGCTGATGATGCTTTTATGTACGTTGAATGAGGCTACACAAGTTGATTAAGTAATATCGTAAATACAAATATACCAAATTGGATGATAGATCAATTTGGTGTGAATGCAGTTATTGCCGAAATTAAATTACAAGAAAATCTTGTAGAGCTATGTAAAACAAGCATTCAGATTATATTTAAACAAAAAAAAAAAAAAAAAAACATTTCTGTGTTAGTAATGAAATAGCAAATTTCCACAGCTTTGGAATAAAGTCAATTTATATTTTATTCCATTTCCCACATCTTATCTTATCAAATCTGGATTTTACAAGGTATTATTATGGGAATCTCACAAAAAAATATTAAGCTCAAAAGGAGTCTTCAATTTCACGTATGTTCAAGATTTTAAGGCAAAATTCTTTCTGAAAATACAATACGAATTGAAACATTTACTTGTAGAGATGATTATGATAGGAGTTAGTGGTATCTTGCCGACTTGTCATACACACTACTAATTTATCTATTTAGGGTGTCAAATATTATACCTTACGTCTACAATAAACTAGGCACAGTTCATTTCCTGTCCAAACATAAATAAATTTAGTCAAATCACTAGCAAGTCAATATTATTATTTCAGGGAAAAGGTCATTACCTGCTGCTACCACGACAGTGATGTCGCTGCTGAAATAAAAACAGAATTTAAAGAAAAAAAATTGTTTTCACTTGTGCTAGTGAACTTGTACCTTGAAAATGAAATCATGTACCCCAATTTTTATTACTTTTTTAATTTCTTCAGCTGATATTATGCAAAATGATAAAGTTTAATCAAAATCAACTGAATTTTGGGAACAAACTCAATTTTTTAAGCCACATAGAAGAGATTCTGCTAACAGTCGGTCTCAATAAATGTTCAGGATTTATATATTTCTTTTAACATGTAGCTGGACAGCAGTAACAAGTACAGTCAGCTCAAGTATTATCAAGTCTATTCCTCATAATGAAACTTTTCATTCAATCATTCAGTACATAGTACAAACATAAAATTTTGCAAATTATAGTAGAAAATTTACACCAGTCATAAAAGCAGAGAGTTTTAACAATATAAGTTTTTTAAAATCTTTAAGTTAAGCAGGAATGCAAAATAACCAAAAAAGGTTTTTACAGGGATGCTACCCTGTAAAAAGTGGCTGATAATCTGAAATTCTCTGATGATAATCTGGTATAATACTAATCTGCAAATCAAAACTTGTTTGGACACATGGTGCACTAAAGGTCTGGGGTGAAATGCAATTTATATATAGTCTATATTGTATTGTGCTGAATGAACATTGTTAGAGTTAACATACTTTGCTTGTGTTCAGTAACGTGTACAACTGATATATTTTCTTTATCACAGACTAATGCAAGGACAACGTAACTAAAAACAGGCTTCACACACCTGGAGAATGCATAGCTTTTGGGGATCTATATGTATACAGTACGAGACTAAAATAAATATTAAATTAAATTCATGTAAGTCATTCTGAATACTAATTCTGTGCAATAACACTTGTTAACACTTTTGCAGGTTTTTCATTCAATTTTAATACAGCATAATCATGCACTGTACTATCTTCAAGACTGATTAAGAGTATGACTAGTTAGATTCTTTCTAAATTTCATGAATATTACCTAATTAATTATTATTAATTCAGTTCAAAAAGAAAATGCTTTACAATCTTTTTAGCAGTTTTCAAAAAGTATTGTTTCCTATTCCAAATCAAACTTTTCTTCTTTTTATTATATAGCATAACAGATTGACAATTGCAATTTTCTTCAGATGTATCATTCTTCTGTTGACATGGGTTTTCCAACACATGTTTCATATACAGGAAACAGTCATTACAATCATATTTCCTTTGTTTTACAACACAATGTCCTTCCTGCTACAAACCTTTTATCTGAACTTGAGTAGTCAGAGAGCCACCAAGCTTGAATGGAGATAAACAATAGAACTTTGTATTGTGCATCATCTCCGACTGCAACATTACCTGGCTCTCTCACTTTACTGTTCTGACAAGAACTTGTGTGTTCAATGGTCATTAGCTATTGCTCTGATAGTTGTAATTACATATCTATAGAATGCTCTCTTACTGTTTTAAATATACATGGGTCATCTAAAGCAGCGATTCCCAACCTGTGGTACGCGTACCCCTAGGGGTACGCGATAGGTTGTTTAGGGGTACAGAAAAAAGTTAGTTATTATGGCAGAAAAAATAATATATTATGTATCACAAACTAATAGTATTAAAAAATTATTAGATAAAAAATGTTCCTTGCAACAATCACAACTTTATTATACATTTTTTCTTTTAGTTTTTTTTTCTTTAATTTAAAGTTACAATATGTAAAATTAACAATACGATTACTCACTAAATTTCTTAAATGAGGGGTACAATCTAGAGATATGACATGTCAAGGGGTACAATCTAGAGATATGACATGTCAAGGGGTACAATCTAGAGATATGACATGTCACGGGGTACGCTAATGAAAAAAGGTTGGGAACCACTGATCTAAAGGGTAAAACTGTTTGGTTATAAAAAATATAAAAACTAAGAAAATTCGAAAACTTTTTTATTACAATAAGAGTACTTATTTACATTTTTTTCAACATACCCTCCATAGATATTTAAACATTTGTTGTAGCAGTACACAAGCTTCTGAATACCCTCATCATAGACTGCTTATGTACTTAGCTAGCTTCAACTTCAGTTTTCACATTCTGCTTCCAAAATATTCTTTAAATGTTTGAAAAAATGATAGTAGGTCAGAACTGAAAGATGATGTTCAAAAACTCCACATCCAAATTGCTAAATCAATTTCTAAATTCTGACAGCAGCATGTGGACATGAATTGAAATATGCATCTTGAGAGTATGATCAGTAGGCAATTTTGAATTGCATACCATAAAAATTTTTATGGTTTGGTAGTATGATTTCAACATTAACTGTGGCATTCCTCGGCTTAAACTCTACTAAAATCAGGTCTTTCCTGTCCAACAAAACAGTGAACCATCACTTTATGAATGGATAGTGTCGGCTTAAATTTTTTGGGTTTGGTAGGTGATTATGTGTGATGTCACTACAGAGATTGCCACTTACACTATGATTTGAAGTGAGATACCCATGTTTCATAATCTGTGATGATTTGATCCAAAAAATGAATCACCTCTTTCATGATAATATTGCAAAAACATAAGTGTTTCTTATTACATTTGCCTGACATTCTTGTACACACCTTGCATAGACTTTATGGTACCCAATGTGACTTGCAAAAATTTATTGGATAAAAGAATGGAAAATTTGCAGAAATTTCATTGCCATTTCCACTAACAGCAGTGTTAATTTTCCTGACTGAGTTCCGAGTGATGAGCGAGGACTGGTCAGTGTGTTCCTCATTGTAAATGTTTGTTCTATCACCAACAAACAAATTATACCATTTTTGAACACTACCCTCATTCATTACAAATTCTCCACATGCTGAAGCAAGCCAACAATGAATTTCAAATGGTCGAATGCTTTCCACATTCAAAAATAAATGACAGATCTCACTTCATAGTGAAATTTTCAATTTTTCTGCTCATTTTAGTCTGTAGAATTATAGAAACAAAAGCTAGACAGTTGAAATATCTCACAGTGGTAGCTGAGAAATGACTGAAGTAACTGACTGACATAACCAGGTGATGTGCACATGACTGTTATGCACAAACTGTTCTTATTTTCTTAATGACCCTTGTAATTAATATTTTTGATATAGAGATATATAATATAATTCCATTTGTGTAATTAACAACATTAAAAACATTGCATTTGAAAATACACAAATATTCTATAATTATCAATAGAAAAAAATCAATCATTTATTTATATATTATATTATATATATAAGATTTAAATGAAGTGATAACTAAAATTTTTTAACAAATTAAATCAAAATTGAGTTTATGATTCTATTTATAAAGTTTATCTTTGTTCTTATATTTAATAATAGTTAGTAAAATACAACATTAAAGTTAAGAAAAATTATTATTTTAAACGTACTGAAATATTTCATTCGTGAAATAATTTCGGATTTTATTTGATGTACTATTAAAAAAAAAAACCTTATGTTATAATGAATCTCTTCAAATAAATATTCAAGAAAAACTTTTAAAATCCAGCAAGAAGTTTATAAACCTAACATTTTTGACTTTTTAATCAACTGTCTTCAGCTTTCATTAGCATAAAATACATGTAAAAAAAAAAAAAAAGCAGCATAACATGGACTTGCAGTGACAGGACAACAAAATCCACTTATTATAATCGTGATTATTATTATCAGTTGTTTTGTATCATCAAAATTAGCATGTCTCAAAACATAAGTTAAAATACACTTCACCTATAATCAGAGTTCTGATTATATGTCACCATTATCTTCAACTAAATTCGCTTTTTAAATTATATTTTTGGGCTTGCAGCCTAAACAAGTAGCTAATCACAACTTTTATCGGTCTTAACCATGTTTTAAACAATCATTTTATTGCAGTATATTAGCTTAAATTGTTCACATTTGTTACTTCAATTATATGCCGTATGAACATGCAGGTAACCTTTCAATAAAACAATAGACATGCTCAAGGAAAATGGTGAATTAACCAAAAACAAAAATATATTAAATTAAAATGCATATCCCATAAGAATAGATGTAATAATGGTTTGATATATTCATGGGGTCTGAACCCAAACTGTATACAGTATTTCAGATTTCTTTGATTCCTGTCATCCTGTAAATTGAATGGACAAGTTACAAGTCTATTATAGTGTAAATTCCAATACCTGGAAACGTATCATTAGAATGTTTATCATTCATAATATTATACAATGTTAATAAAGAGATAAATCAGTTAACAAAAATTATTCCAAAATACTGAAGAGACTTCAAAAAACAGTAATAAAATCGATTCAAGACAGTGGCCAATACATCTT
The DNA here is from genome assembly GCF_000671375.1 of Centruroides sculpturatus. Taxonomy (NCBI): domain Eukaryota; kingdom Metazoa; phylum Arthropoda; class Arachnida; order Scorpiones; family Buthidae; genus Centruroides; species Centruroides sculpturatus. The sequence continues at coordinate 129,358 of NW_019384693.1, read as the reverse complement.
AGAAAATTATAGTACGAGAGATATCGTTACGTATTCTCCAAGCAGTATGTACTAATAAGCTTCGATGGAATTAAGTTACACTGAAAATATGGTTAATAATTAATAAACAACATTGAAACAAAAACACTGAGAACACTATGCATATATTACAGTGTAATATAATGATAATATTCACTAATGATAAATAGAATTTTTTTTTTAACAGTTTGAGATAAAGGACTACAGACAAATACATATATTTACAATTTCCTCTCCTCTACATAAAATCCTGTTAATCCAAACAACCAGATACAATAATTAATTCAGATTAGCAAATGCATGCTGCAGTTTATGTTGACTTAAAAAAATGGATTTTAAAAAGCCAAAAATGTTAGTGAAAGTACTTTTCCGGTTTAATTTTAAAGGTAATTGAATATGACTTTTAAAAAAAGACAAGTTTGCGTTCGAGCAATACATTAATAAGACATTCTTCGTAAAACTTTAACCATTGTAAAATACAATAACCGTCGAATAATTTCTACAAATAATTATTTATTCAATAAGCTCTCTAAAAACTTTTAGTTCTTTTTATAATTTAACATACTCTTTAAAAGAAAGAAAGGGTAAAAAATAATAATAACAATAACTTCACATCGTATTAATAAAAAGAACCAAAAGTTTTTAATTCAAAATTTATGGTATTACTTATTATTCAAGTAACATCCTAATCTTAATTCCATTATTTCTTACCAGATATATATTGAATTTCTGTTTAGCATAATACAAACATCTTCGTTATATTTGAATTTTTATTTTCCAAAAGGTAGTCACAGCATAAAAGTAATGACACATGTAATTTGTAATCTGATGTTCTTGACATCTTTAACTTCTAACATCTACAGTAATGGCCAAACTTGCCTTTGTTTATTTGATTTTGGAGTGAATTCTTTCTCATGGTAAGCTGGCACAGATTTGAGTTGCATTGGCAGGATGATATCTCTCTCTGCCTTGATGCTGTAAAACTTGGACAATTCTCTTTCCTTCTTTCTATAAATGGTGTTAGAAAACAATTCAATAATCATATTTAAATCTTTTCGTGAAGCTCAATGTAACAGAATATTCATTAATTTCAGTCTTTGTTTATGGAAAAATTCAAGTAATAAACAAATAAATTTATTAATAATAGAGAAAATATATATATATATATATATACACATATTTCTTTGGAATTAATTGCATATTCTGCAAACTCAAAATTGTACCAGGAATCCATAAAATACGTTAATAAATTATTATAAAAATATACATATATATTCAATAAATTATGATTAAATTTTAAAGGTTTTATTTAATTTTATTAACCATATTCAACATCCCATTTAAACCTTTATAAAAAGCTTTCCCCATTGAAAATCATAAATTTATCAGAGAAGTTTAACATGTTTGCCAAAATACAATTTTTATCAAGGGATATGCAATTAATAGTATACAAATTCATAAACATTAACATTAAATTCATGCATTTATCAAATGTAACCTATATTAACTTCTTCAGTTATTATTATATACAACATATAAAAATGGTATATAATTATGTAAATATATATTTTGTTATGCTTCATTATATATATTATTATTTCAATATCAAGAAAATGAACGCTGGTGGAGCATTGCTGTTCAGCTCTCAACGAGAGGCCATAAGCATTACTATTGAAGTTTCAAAGAAACCGGACTTGCCGGCGTTCATTGAAACTTTCAATAGTAACGCTTATAATATTATTTCTAAGTTATACAAAATTTCTTCCATAAATTTCTATTTTCTACTATTTTCATGAAACACTAAATATATTTTTCATAAATAATAATAATAATTCTTCAAAATATTTAATTTACTTCACAGTAATCAAATAAATTTGGAGCATAAATTCAAATAATCATTTACATGTGTGTGTCAAACTGTGCGCAAATATTGCAGATTGGAAAGTGAAATGGATCGTGCATGTTGTGTAGAACTATATAACGAATAATTTTAAATTACAAAAACGAACATTATAACGTATATAAACAGTGTAATAATCATTAAAAACATACAAAATATATTTTTGCTTAATTTAAGGTTTTATCTCTAAAACAAACTGAAAAAGCCCGAGATAAATTACCGAAAATATTTTTTTTTTATTTTAACGATAATTACATTGCTTTTATTATTTGAAAATATTCATTATGCAAGTCATCAACTACTAGTGATAAATATTTAGTTGTTTAATGTTAAATCTTTAACATTTATTGTGATATTATAGAGATAAGCACAAACTTGGGTGTGTTTGGCAAATGGAGAAAAATCTTCACTGTTATAAGTTATGGACATGTATACACTAGGCAGGTGGATAGAGAAGTCTGGTTGAATGGAGGAATCTGTCTCTACTCTTGACGAGATAACATTTCCACCCGTCTGCCCATCCCCTGCTGATAAGATTTTCGTCCATTTCACCCACTCTGCCCACCTACTCAAGTGTGCGCTTACCTTTGTAATTAGAAAATTTATTAGATCAGTAAATAATTTAAAGTTGTTATTTTTTTTTTCATAAACAATACAAAAATTGGGAAAAATTTTAATGCTTACAAATAGTAATTTAAGATAAATTCTGTATAATTTTTAATGGTGATTAAATTCAATAAAATATAAAAGTCCTCGTGTAATTTGCAAATTCTTTGTTCACTTTAAGTGCTGTTTTTTGAGTATTTTTTCATAGTCAGTTATTTAATGTTTCGTTCACTTGAACACTAATTAATACATGTAAAGTTAGATTGCTAAATAATATACTACCCTAATAAGTATACTATTGAAAAAAATTAACTAAAATTCACATATTTTTTTTGAAAATAAATAATACATAATAAACTAAAAAAAAATTAAACATGAAAATTAATAGAAAAAAAAATATAAATATGTTTCTGACTGACTTCATAAGAAATTTATGTATTAGAAATAATGTTATTGATTATAAATTTAAAAAAATATAAGGGTCTAGTTTAAAGGCTAGTTTATAGTCCAATAATAGCACAGAGTTTCATTCATTAACAATTTCTGAAGTTGACAAGATCATCATCCAGTTTATGGTCAAACTCAGTGTGGTGTGGCTTTAGCATCTAACGCCAAAATTGAACAATTTTCAACTTTGATGCTACCCAATGCCAAATGAGATGTTGTATTGGCATCATGTTTGTGTCATTAGATCAGAAGTATACATCAATAATTCAATATCTAGCAGAAAAGACAGAGAATGTAGTGGAACTCTGCAAACTCTGCTGTTGCAGCACCAAACTGTCAATGGTCTATAAACCAACCATTAGTCCTCCAAACTCAATGGATCCTTTATATGTATATGATCACTTTCAGTTATTTCTTCATATGAAGGCAAATAAATTTAAATTTATTGAGCCATATTTTTAAAGCTGTTTATAGTATTAAAGTAATTACAAAAATTACTTTATTGCTAATACTTTCGGCTTATCTTGTCATTCTCGAGCATCTACCAAAAAAAAGCAGAACAGAATAAAATTTGATTCTAACACTGAATAAAATTTAAAATGTTTCCTAAAGAACTTATTAAAAAATGTTACTTTAAATAACAATAATAAATAAACAAATTATTGTATTACTTGACAATGTTTAATTTGCAAAAATTAAATATATTTTTTTCTAAATAATTTTCTAATTTTTTGTAAAGATTAAATTTATAAATTAAAATTATAGAGCAGATTATTTTTACTAGCATTACATACAATATAAAACAGGCAAGATTAAGATGGTATGGTTACATGGTGCATAAAGAGAATACAGAATTAATATAGAAAATTTATTTAAAAAAAAAAAAATGGGTAACAGAAAAGTGATCAAGCAGAAGCCAGAGATTGAGGTGGAAAGATAAAATACAAAATGAGCAATTATTTATTGTGACATCGTCATAATGCACCTTAAGTTTAGAAGTGTCTTGCCCCTTTAGTAGTATACATCATACTTTTCCTGTTAGCAATTAAGTCGTGGTCATCTAACACCATTCAGTAGAAACTTTTCAAATTTAAATAACATGACTTGTATGGAATCTAAGCATAGGTAGGTCTCTCGTCTGTTGATAGATCCCTAAATAACATTCATTTATAAGAGAGGAACCACTATAACCACTAAATTGCCTCTGGGTCCAGGAAAAATCCCCATCTCAGCTCTTTCAATGGCCCTTCTATGACATCACTTCAATGATATAGAAGATTAATGTAGCCAAGACTGCTAAACTACAAAAATCTTCTCTAATACTGATATTAGGTGGATCTTGTGTAAGTTTTTGAAATATAATTTGATATACAAATATATTACTTTGAATCTAAGACAATGCTGAATTGAAGATACATTTAGATTTTTAAAAAAGGAATTGTCAGGGAAAAAATTTAGATAAATGTAGCTTAAAACACTTCAGTCATCTAACTATTCTCTATCCATGAATTATGCTTCAATGATACAAATGGTATCACTGGAATATTTAAAGTATTTTATTTGGATTATTTTAAATTACTGACTTAAAATAAGCCCGTTTAAAAAGATTCTTTAAAATAATCCTAAGGGCAAAGCTCTAAAAGACCGAAAATCCGAAATTCGATCGGCAAAGTTACAAATGTTTAATAATAAAATTAACACTAGAAATGTATATAATAAGACAATATATGAACACACAGGCTTCGGACTATCCTATGTTAGGTTAGCCATCAATGATAGAATTGCTGTATATTTGCTATTGTCTTTAAAAATAAATTGTTGTTTCAATATATAAATAGATTGTTTCTGAAAGATTGGGAAAAATTCATGTCGGGTATTAAGAAGGTCAAGATGAAGAAAAACATGAGTGAAACCTGAATTATAAAGTCAGATTTAAGAGAAACAAGATTGAGAGTATTTCCATCTGAGGTTCTAAGGAGTTTTTAATAATATTCATAAATAAAATAGTTTTGATTAAATAATTAAAATTATTTTGATTTGTTTTTTGAAACAGTGTCCTGTTTTATAATTGTGGCATAGTAAACACTAGTATTGTGTTTTATTCCAAAGACACATGGCAAATTTTCGAAGACTTCCTTTTAGATAGAAAACAAAACAAAACACAAAAATTTTTTTTTTATCAAACTAACTAATATTAAAATAAGTCAAAACAAACTGAGACTAATTTTTGCTGAGTAAATTACTGATATTTACAATGTCTATAATTCACTGTAGATTCATGCACTTATTTATTCTCTCAATTTAAATATTCAAAGGTTTAAAAATATGTTTTCAAAATACTTAAAGAAAAAACCTCCTCTTACATAAAATTAAAATATATATATTTTTAACTATATAAAGAATGTAATTAAAAAGTAATTAAGATTTAAAATAAACAACAAATATAATCTAAACTTAAAATAATTAATAATTCGTCTTTGATGTATGCAACTGAATCGGTTTGCATTTGTTAATGTTCGATGTCTCAGAAGCTGAAATTTTTTCTTTTAATTAAACTTAAACTAGGTAGCCAGCTAATAAAACTAAAAATAATAATTTAAAAATAATAAAATAATTGTTAAAACTCTGGCCTTTATACTGAAACCGAAATCAAAATTAAAAATAAAATCAAAACTAATTAAAATCAAATCAGTGGAAAATTAAAACGTTTTTAAAAAACATTTAAAAGTTGTTTTGAAATTTTCAAATGTTATTTGTGTACGATGATGAAACAATTTGATTTTAATATATATATATATTATATTATTAAAAATAATATAAAAACTAAACTAATTCTGTATATAACCAAAGGTTATTTAAAAATCAAACTTAAACAATAGTTGTTATGGAAGCAAATGAATAGCCATTTCTTCAGCTCCAACTGAGTCAAAGGTGAGGTCTTTTTGTGTCTCCTATCCCTATGCAAAGACCTTCCTTTTCCTTTGTTAACTTTTTCCATGAATTCATGCAGAGTCCACAGAAGTGGTCCTTTCAAGAAATGCTACGACCTATTTACATGCTGCTTTTTTGTAAAGTGTTGGTTTCAGTTTTCATGGAGACAGAACTGTTAAGTATTTAACAGTTCTGTCTCCATGAAATAATAAAATAGTAAACTTTAATAAAATATTTTATAAATTATTTTTATAATAAAATAAAGAATTTATTGTATCTTCTACTTATACATTCAAGGCAAGTAAATATGATACTTTGAGATTCTGAAATAAATAATTTTTATATAAATCATTTACATTAAATACTGTTAATTAACATACAAAAAAATTATAATAATGAATTGATAAAAAAGAAACTAAGTTACCTCATAAACTTCCATTACGAAACTCATACAACATTGAGTACTCACATATTTATTTATCATGCAGAATATTTTAATAAATACCAGAATTGAATGATTCCAAATGAAAACAAGAAATAATACTTTAAACAGAGTAAAACTTTACAAAAAGTACAAACAAAAACAATTAGAAACACTAAGCATTCAAGTGCTTTCAAGTGTTCCTGATTCATCATCAGGAACACTTGAAAGCACTTGAATGTAGCTGTTACATAGTTACATCTGCTGAACGACGAGTGATGTATGTGTTGGAACAAAAAGCAGTCGTCATAGGTCAGTTTCAGGTAGCAATAGGTAACATAAATCAAAGACACTAATAAATGTGATGTCAAAATACCAAACATGTTCCAAAACTGTAGAGGGAATATGGCAGAAAAATACTCAACAGCTCTGCAACTGTTGAGTCTGCTGAATGCATCCATTGTTTTGGATGTAAGCAGAAAGGATAATAGACTCTGTAGAAATGATATTCCATTTGACGTTCCTGTCAATGAGTCACAGTAATATGAATTACTCAAATGCTTAGTGTTTCTGAACTTTGTGCTGCTTTTAGTAAATTTTTTCTCCATTAAAGCATTATCTCTTGTTTCAATTTGCTTGTGGAGTTTATACATTGATTCCAAATAAAAAAACTTCTAACACAGAGATTAATTTACAAACCTTGAATGCTAGCAGAACAAAGCAATAATGGAACATTAATGATCTGTTGTATATTTTATACCTGGATTTGCATTAATGATGTTTTAAAAAATCTTGTTTTAAGATTGATGTCTATATCATCTCTCAGAAATTCAATCAACTGAAAAAGAAAATAAAATTTAGTTTTATTAAATTTCAAGTCGTTAATTAATTATTAATGACTAATGAAATTTGAATACTTTTTTAAATCCATTGATGCGAGAATTGTCGAGTGGCATATCATCAAGTATTACTTGAATATGCCAACTTGAAAAGTGATTGCTCGTATCCAACAATACTTACAATCTTCATGTAATGGAATCATTCTGAAATTTAAAAAAATTGATTTTAATGTTCAAGCATTCAAAATAGTTAAAAATTAATAATATAGTTCATTTAATGTAGCAGGATTTATTTTAAGGGTATGGTTCACAATAATCTTCATAAAATTTTATATGAAGAATCAATTCTACATTTTATCAGAGTAATCTTTCCTGTAAAATTACCTTCCTCACTTAACTGGACAGATAAATATAACAAAGTGCACAAAACAAAACATTGTTAATTCCAGTAAATAAGTTCAATGTAAACCTGTCAAATGTTTCAGAACTTAGACAAGATCTAGGCCCACCAGTGGCCAAGTGGTCTTCGTACCCTGAACACTGGGAGTTCGGTTGTGGGTTGGCACCTCGCTCGGACAGGCTAGCCACGAAGAGTTTTCTCGGTTTTCTCCACGTCTGTAATGCCTAAATAGGGACCATTTTCCCTTAAAAAGCTCTCCAGGAAGGCATCACCCCTAGGCAGATCACCCAAGTGTTGCATTGCCATAACTAAACAAACAATGAAACAATAGACAAGATCTACTACAGGTCAACCAATGTTATAAATTGGAATGCACAAAAAAGAATAACAAGACAAAAAAAACATCCTCCTCTTTTCCTTTCATTTGACTAACTTTAGCCAAACATGTCCTTGGTTCAGTAACCCGAGCTCATTTCTTGCAGTTTTCAGGTGATGTCACTATGCGCTGCTTTCAGGGTACACCCAAAATCTCACATATTCCCTATTATACATATTCCCTCTTATACATTATGGTTTTGGCATATAAATTTTATAGTTGGTTGCTCTTCCTATCATTTACCTCATCGTTTACTGGGCTTGGGACTGGCACCTAATGGGTTGGCTTTCCCCCCTCAGTAACTGGTATTTAAAATAATTCATTTCGTTAAAATTATAAAAGACTGTTACTTAAAGAAAATTTAAACCAATTTCACAAGAAAAACTAACACATTAAATGTATTATATTCATTTAACTATCACATCTATTTAATGCATTAGTTAACAAGGTTTTGTTCTGTGTACTTTGTGAAGTTTCTTATTTTAAATTATTATTAACAGTCTGTATTATTCACTGCATTAAAAAATTCAAATGACTACTTTAGTGTTTTTCTAAAATATTTTCCAATGTTGTACTCTTCTACAGAAGATTTTTTCTTACTAATAAAGATACATTATGTATTTTATTCATTAAAAAAAAAGTCAAACAGGGCCTGCTTTATGCCCAGGCCCATACAAGCACTCAACAGCCCTGTAACTATATCACACTACTGCATATCGCCATTAAAAGTAAGAATTAGTTAAATAATAAAGCTATTCTAACATAGTAATAAGTGAATTTATAAAACAAAAACATGTATCATAACAATTAATTTAATTACTTACATAAGATAATTTACATTTATTTATAAAATTATTAAGTAAGACTTTTTAAGAATGGAATACAAAAATGCAATCAAATGGAATACAATAATGATGTAGCAATATACTGACCCATTTTTCAATATTAAAATACTAGTATTAATATAATAAAAATATTCATTTTCTTTCTTCCATGATAAAATAGTAAGAATTATTTCATTTATTTAATACTTTACCTTAATTGTCATATACCAGAGGTGGTTAAACTGTAACTCACAAGCCACGTGTGGCTCTTCTTAGACCCTTATTGTGGATCCGATATACTTACACAATTGCATTTTATGAACTTGGTATGTACTACTTACACATAAAAAAACTTACAAAAATATTATATAACTATTACGTAGTGTAATATACACAGAAGTTGTAAGTGTAACTCTCAACTTAATCTCGAACAGGTAACTGAAAGCTTAGTTTGTATTCATAAACTTGAAGAAGTTAAATTATTACTGGTACTTCATGATGTTAATTAAACAAAGTAAAGTAACATTGATAATTATATTATATATAGTTAAAATACTATAAACAGATGATGAGGCTCTCCAATAGGCATTCCAATAGAGGATGTAACTTCTGTGTATTTCCAATAGGCAGTGTATGGCTTCTATTGTAACAAGGTTTGGCCACCCTTGTCATATACAATCATCAAAAAGATTGATTAAAGTTACAATTCAAAAAGTAACTTAACAAATTTCATAAAGCTAAATTTATCACCAGACTTAAAGTCCAGATTATCCATTTGTTGGTTGTCTAGTGGCACACCTGTATGTGTGTAACATAAGATGATACCAACAGATGTAACATTGATAACAGCTTGGTAAAATGCCAACAGATGACAGTAAATGTTATTTTTAAAACAAATAAATAGTTTTTGTATTTAAAACAGTCTTTCTGAATCATCATACTGTTTTGAGAAGCATATTTGAAAAATAAACAGACAAACAAAGTGGATAAATAAAATGAATGCTCACAATAGTTTTGGATGACTTTGCTATATGTCATCTAAGCTAGACTTGTAGATAAATCTACTGTGTATCCATGATTCCAAATATTTCCTCGTATTTATATATTTAGTATTTAAGTTTATACATATTTTTATATTTTTTATTCAAAATTACATTGTAAACAAAAGATAAGTTATGTTTTATTCAATTCCTATATTATCCAATATATTTCCAATTCTCTTATGTCAGATAAGATACTTCAGCTAGCTCTAATTTAAAATACCAAAACTTAAAGACTTCAATATACTAAAACAACCACTTCACACCTAAGCGATAATTCCAGCAAACGAACAATAAAAAAGGTTTAATGTTCAAATGTTTTTGGCCGTTGTTCAGAGGCCCTCGTCAGGAAAAATTGCATAGAACAGAAAAAACAGCTCTATCTCTAACAGTTTTCAAACATAGTTGTGTTCTAATTTTTAACATTTAAACGATGTTGAATACAAAGATCGTTACGTATTACAACATATAATTAAAATATTTATAAATAAAGTTATAAATAAATACAATAATAACATNTTGGTTTACTAATTTATGAGAAAGTTATTGTATAAAAATGATAACCAAATCTCAAGAATGAAATATTAATATCAGAATCTAAAATATCTCTCTTTAAAATGCCAAAATAAAGCCGATATAAATAAATACAACAATAATAATATATATGGTGTTAATATATAAAATAATATATCTGGTAGTAATAGTATATTCTGTGTTAACAGTTAGCCTGATGTTTTAATGTATAAATGATGTGCGATAGGGAAAAAATTGTTTTCCTTAAAAATAATAATTATGCTTTGTGGCTTTGTAAATACTTCAATATAATTCTAAAAGTGTATTCATGCCAATCACGCATAATTCTCTCAATAAACGTCAAACCAGTCATGAAAATCTCAAACAAGTTCAACAAAAGAGCCTGTTTTGTTGAACTTGTTTGAAAATACTTTCTTTGATTCATTAATTAGATATTAAAACAAAAGTAACATCTCTCAATAATTTTATATTTTAATTTCTTTAGATCTTAAATTCTGCTTCTATATATGAGCCAAACTGTCTATACATGCATATCAATTCAACTATTCAGTATCAGTATTATACAAAACGTTAAAATAACATCAAAATTCTTGTGATAAATCTATAATAAAAAGATCACAAGTCTTAGTAAATTTCTAAAACCACATAAAATATAAAACAAAATGTGCCTGGATTAATAATTCACCACATAACTGTCTCCCAATCAGTGCAGCGAATGACCAGAATGGTTGTATCTTCTATATTTAATTGGTCTGAAAGAGATCAAACAAAGGTCTAGGTGCATAACTGCAATGGATCTGCATGTTAAGTAGAAGTTGCAGGTTCAAGTCCTGCTTAAAATTGGTCTTTTCTTCCAGAATAATCTAAAAATTAGTAATTTAATTCTAATTATTAAAATACTAAATTGAAAAACCAAATTCCAACAGTTTTAATAAGACAAATTAACATTCCATTTTCAAATGTAACCTGACAATGATTATTTAAGATAACCAAAAACATTTTGTAATTTAGCACTTTAATGTAATTGGATAAATGCTAGAGTTAATAGACTTTAATTATTAAATTTAATACAAAATGGCAACTTAATTGCCAACCTTCAGTTCAAATTACATAATATCTACATATTTAATCAGCCAGATTATGGCTCAATGAACCTGATTTGGTCATTTGATTAAAACAAACTGACAAAAAGAACTATCTAAATAGCAAAAAGACTAATAATTTATTGACGTATTGAAAATTTCTATTATTATTATTTGACTGACTCTTTACCTATTTTATTATTTCCATTGCTTTCATTACCATTTTTTTATAAATTTCATATTCAGACTTATAGATTTCCCTTTGTCATTTGTATAGTCGACCCCCCTATAATTATGATTCCTATAAAACTACGAAAAAATTGTGACCGGTATCCGTAAAAAAACAGTAAAAATTCCCTATAATTACCTCAAACGTCATCAGGCAGCCGAACTACTTTCCCGCCGTCCATAGCGCCACGCTACGGAGAGATTTCTATCGTCTGGACAGTATTATATAAATTATATATAAATTAGGTACTGTACATATAATTATATATTAATTATATATAAATTAGGTACTGTATATATAATTATATATTAACTTATTGTAACTTTGTTATAATTAAATATATAATTTCCGCCGTCTAGCGTGGCGCCACGCTACGGAGATTTTTACGCTAACTATCGTCTGTCAGTATGTAAATTAGGTACCGTAAGTCTAATACAGTACTGTAATTTTATACATTTCTTGTGAAAGAAACATTTCTTATTCAACGGCGATTAAAATTATTTATATTAATGATGTCTCCGAAGTTCAACGAAGTTTTCGCAGAAAAATAAGTTATCAGAAATCGGCCGTGGTTTGGTGTGCTGCTTCGCGACGAAAACAAGCTTTAGCAATGGGGTTGTCGAATGGTGCATACTCGGTAAGTAATCCTACAATTTTTTGTTTATAGCGTAGTTTATACGGATTATTTCCAAAAAATATATACGTATTTTGGAAATGTTGAGTCGGATTAGTCTAGAATCGATTAATTTTATGGAAGAAAACCTTTCAAACAGCCGTAGTCCGTAAACTTGACACGTGTCGGGCTGTGATTGGAACGACTCGTAAGAAATCGGATTCCTAATAAATTGGAACGTATCTATATCTTATAGGGGGGTCGACTGTAGTTTTCTTGCTAAACATTATGTAACTATCATTTCACATTCATTTCATCATTATATCTGAAAATGATTGCATAAACAGTTACAAACATTAAATCATAAAATTTAACTAGTTTTTTTTTAATATTTAACATCTATTTCTTGTCGTTTTTAAACTTCAGTATGTTTTGTTTTAACACATTAAACTGTTTCATTCATGATGCACTTTCCTCTGTAAAATGAAAGCAGCAAACTAAACGAAGATAGTTGATAATTCATCCATAGAGGAGTTAAATGAAGCAATATGGAATATAATTCTATCAGTAGTAAAAGATATGTGAATCTAACTAAAATAAGTCTATTCCTTTAATATATTTTATATTTTCCTTATCCACTTTCGCATCTTAGGAACAACACAATGATTATAATGCTAGCCTTCCTTTATAACCTATTTAGCCATCTACGTAATGATAAAAAAATGATTAAAAAAAATGAATATATTCTTTAAAAACTATTAAAATTTTAAAAAGATAAACTGTGTCCTTTTAGGTGTGTAATTTTCTTTTCCTATTCAAGAACTTTTAATGCAGTAAGTTGTTTATATATCATATAAACAAAATCTATGTTACAATCTGCAATAAACTATAAGACAAACCTTATATGAGTTGTAGTAAGAGATATTTACTGTACTTTCCGGCGTATAAGACAACCCCCGACTTTTACAGTTAAAATATAGAGTTTGGAATATACTCGCCATATATGACGACACCCAGCATATAAGACGACCCCCGATTTTTGAGAAGATTTTCCTGGGTTAAAAAGTCGTCTTATATGCCAAAAAATACAGTAACAATCAATTCTTTCTATTATATTGTGATAAATATTATCACAATATAATAGAAAGAATTATATAATATACCACATTTAATAACAGAAAGGTGGTTGCCAACAGGCTGCCTTACAGACATTCCATACTAATACAGTCTGATATTCTTAAATACCATATTTTCACTCTAATAGAAACCTTAAAACTGGGGTTGCAAACACAAATGCAGCAAAGAGCCAATCAAATAGATGTATATCAGATGGGCCGTATTCAATATTATTTAGTAAACTAAAACATACTGTAATTAAAAAAAAAGCTCTAACAAATGTCTTTTTATTGCCAGGCCTTTACGACTTTGTAAACAGTTAGAGATTTGAATTTTTTCTGTTTTAATCCCTGCAATATGTTAGAAACATTGATTTTTAGAAAAGAAATTATCAAGGCCATGGGCTGGATACGAAGCCTTAACGGGCCTTATCCAGTCTGCAGGCTGCCAGTTTGCTACCCCTGCCCTAAAATAAGCAGGATTTTCTATTGTTTCCAAAATCCATTATATTGGGGCCTGTAAAATCAAAGGTCACCATTATATTTTTAGCATTCTATTGTTATTGCATTTTATAATTTATACCTGCAAACTCAGATTATATGAATCTTCATTTTAAAAAGACTCATTAAAAATATAGCTCTTAATTCTTAAAGTTTTCCTTAAAATATTTATAAAATATATTTGGATTGTCATTCTATCTATGTGCAAACACAATAAACTTTATTTTATCTATAAATAACTACAGCTACACACCAATAAACCAGTAAAAATAAATATAATAAAAAAAGTTTTCTTCTGTTTTAAACAGTCATCCTCATGTTTGAAGAATGCAGATATAAATAAATACAACTTTTAAAAATAGAACATAAATTTAAAAGCTGGAAAATTCATGAAATATATATATGACAATTGTAGCATTTAACATTGTGTTTCAATGCCAATAATATGTTAAATAACAATTTAAGAACAAAAGAATTTTACAAAATACAAAAATATGTCTTAATTCAAGACTTATGGGAGGTCATAGAATATCCTCCATGTGGTTGAAATAAAGTTCATCTCCTTATAATTAATCGCCGTACTCCTTGTGAAAACCTTGACTATTTCTATTCGTTCAAGATATTTCAGGCTGGCTGGGTCGTCAGTGGTGTAATATAGGGGCACTATCAAATTTAACCTGAATGTTATCATCTGCAAAAGTTGTTAGTGCAATTGTGAGTCCCTTCTGAATAGTATATTGATGCTCCTTAATCCTCATGTTCAGGAATCAAGCAGTGACCCCAATGTATTTGCACCCTGTAATCCTGTATAGGGATAGTATACATCCCTAGTATCCTCTCCAATGGGTCATTTTTATTTCTTATACTTGAAAAAACAATAAGAAATCTGTAAGCATTTCTGTTATTTGTGTAGTGGAAAATTAAACAGATATATAAATATACACAACCATTGAAACCCGATACCTTAAGCTAATACATCTACAACACTACTAGGTAAATGAATGTGATCATTCATTTACAGCTGTTGTAGATGTATTAAATAGATGTTAGTTAGGACCTTCTTATACATAACAACCTAAAATAACAAGTCTTCTGATTGTAAATGCTCCTTGGGATGTTCTAGACTTTATCTATAATTTCTGTATATGAAATTCTAACTTCACTATTTATAAGAATTTTTTATATATTGACAACAATGATATTTCAAAGCAAATAGGCTTATAAGTAAATATTTTCATTTCCATATTTAACAGAATGAAAGCAAAATTTGACAATAAGAGGAAGGTTTAGTATATGAATATATGGATTAATTAATTAATAGTATAGTAATAGTTTTAGGCATTAGGTAACCTAGGCTTTTAAGATTTCATACTAATACTAATAAATAACTGATTAAAATACCAACTTGGACTTACAAAATAACCTTTAATTACACTCCAGTTAATAATTTTGTCCCTTTTCAAAGATTATCATTAGGCTGTTACAACTATTCCAAATCCTGATGAAATGTTAGCTGGACTTTAATTAAAGTTTTGTTTGGTTTACTAATTTATGAGAAAGTTATTGTATAAAAATGATAACCAAATCTCAAGAATGAAATATTAATATCAGAATCTAAAATATCTCTCTTTAAAATGCCAATATAAATCCAGTCTCTCTACAGGTAAATAAATAGCCAAAATTTAACCTGGCTTCCTGAAATGATACAACAGTCTAAGGCCTCATACTTTTAAAGTAATACATAAATAGTCAATTTTAGTTCAGTACTCTGAAACTAACTACTAGTTAGGATCCTAGATCTTTTCTAATATCAAGTACTATGTGATACAGACTTTAAATTACATAAATTTTTGTAAAATATGTTTAACAAGTCCAATTTTGTCAAAGAACCTCACACTAAAATTGCTGCTGAAGACTAAACTTATCATTAGGCCTATATACACAGTGCCAGATTTATCATTAAGCTAAATAAGATAAAGTTTGGGGCCTCTGAATTAAAAAAAAAAATTGAACGGAGAAAAATTTTTTATGCTACTCTGTAAAAAAGCAATTGAAATTCACCTCTGTCAATCAAAAGTTGCCAAGATGGCTGCCGGTTTTCACAGCCTATTTACTTTTTTAATTGTTTGAAAGAAATAACGAAATTTTTTGATTACTTATGATAGAATCCACGTGGAAAGATGGTGCCTAATGCCTATCTCTAGTGCCTAATTACTCAGTATTTAATAATTAGTAGTAGTGGTAATGTAGCCCAACTTAATCCAGTAATCATTTGGCTTCTCTTACACTTTATACTTATCATGGAGTCGTGCAACCTGCTTAATTATTCTTAGTCCAGTATTCCAAAACTTATTATAAAAATTAGAGATCTTATATATTGTGAGATACAAGCTTTACATTATATAAATTTATATAAAATGTGCCTAACAAGTGCAATTTGCTGAAGCTTGTACAATCCAAAACTTTTGTTAAAAGTTTTAGTCATTAAAGCTTATAATTTATATTGTACAATCACGGAAAAAGTTTGGAAACATGGAATGAAATACAGTGAAGTATCAAAAATCCAGATTTAGCCATCAAANTAGGCTTTTAAGATTTCATACTAATACTAATAAATAACTGATTAAAATACCAACCTGGACTTACAAAATAACCTTTAATTACACTCCAGTTAATAATTTTGTCCCTTTTCAAAGATTATCATCAGTAAATAAAATCAAAACCTTTAAATAATCCAGCAAATCATTTTAATATCTTAAAAACGCTTTCGAACTTTCAGCTATACTCTGCGAATTAGTGTTGCGTAAACTCAAAAACGATATACTCCCCTCGTTCCAGGAAGGCATATTGGCTTACGCAAGATATGTGGATGATATCTTTATTTTATGGAAGGATAATCGCAAGGTTAACCAATTTATAGATCTGATCAATGACAACCAATATGGATTAACCCTGGAGCTATAGCAGGAAAGTGGAAACAATGTTAATTTTTTGGATTTATCTATAACTTGCAAAGATGGGGAAATCAGAACGGACATATACCGGAAACTCACTTATCTTCCTATTGTCATTCCTAGGAACTCCGCAGACCCAGAATATATAAAAATCGCCGTTTTTCGTTCATGGATAATGAGGGCACACACACATTGCACCAGCATCTGCGACACGTACAAAGAATTGGATTATATACGAAACGTAGCGATACAGCAGGGATACTGTAGAGAAAGAATAGATGCTCTCATTGCGAATTGTCGGAAGTGCCACCCCTCTCAGAAAGGGAATCAGCGTAAAGAAAGAGTCGTGCTTAATTACATACCGTTCCTTAAAGGAATAGTTAAAAAAATTACCAGAGATAAGAACATACAGATAGTTTACAAGCGTAATCCCACCGTATACAGGCTCTTAAGGAACGATAAAGGTGCTTACGAACGCAACACGATGGCAGGGGTATACTCAATACCGTTAAAAGACCGTAGATTTAATTCTAATTTGGTATACATAAGAGCAACCATGAGAAACTTAAAGAAAAGAATTGCTGAACATAAGCACTCTGTAAATAAAAATGTAGACTCTACGGTGCTTGCTGCCTTTGCAAAACAACAGAATATCGAGGTCTTTTGGGATCGGGTGTCGATCATTAAAGCTACAAGATCCAGGCAGGCCATAAAACATCTGGAAAAACTAGAAATTCACAAGGCACAGTTGCACACAAACTGTATTAATCATAGAGATGCCGACGGATTGTCATCGGCATGGAAATCCTTCTACGATGAGTTGACATAGTTTATGCAAGCGGGAAGAATAATTAAGATAATTTTTACCGAATGTATATATTTTATTTTATTTCTTTGTTTCGATTTAATTAACTTGTATAATTTTTCCAATTATTTAAACTTGGTAAATGTTAACGTACATTTATGTAACCACTTTTTGAATTTTGTTTTACGTAATTTCGAATTCTTCGTTCGATTCATAATGATAACTAAGGATGAACGCTTAAAGCGTTCAAAAGCGTTTTTAAGATATTAAAACGATTTGCTGGATTATTTAAAGGTTTTGATTTTATTTATATAGTGCAGTCCAGTAAGAAAGTATTTTTGATTATCATCAGGCTGTTACAACTGTTCCAAATCCTGATGAAATGTTAGCTGGACTTTAATTAAAGTTTTGTTTGGTTTACTAATTTATGAGAAAGTTATTGTATAAAACGGATAACCAAATCTCAAAAATGAAATATTAATATCAGAATCTAAAATCTCACTCTTTAAAATACCAATATAAATTCAGTCTCTCTGTAGATAAATAAATAGCCAAAATTTAACCTGGATTCCTGAAATGATACAACAGTCTAAGGCCTCATACTTTTAAAGTAATACATAAATAGTCAATTTTAGTTCAGTACTCTGAAACTAACTACTAGTTAGGATCCTAGATCTTTTCTAATATCAAGTACTATGTGATACAGACTTTAAATTACATAAATTTTTGTAAAATATGTTTAACAAGTCCACTTTTGTCAAAGAACCTCATACTAAAATTGCTGCTGAAGACTAAACTTATCATTAGGCCTACATACACAGTGCCAGATTTATCATTAAGCTAAATAAGATAAAGTTTGGGGCCTCTGAATTAAAAAAAAAAATTGAACGGAGAAAAATTTTTTATGCTACTCTGTAAAAAAGCAATTGAAATTCACTTCTGTAAATCAAAAGTTGCCAAGATGGCTGCCGGTTTTCATAGCCTATTTACTTTTTTAATTGTTTGAAAGAAATAACGAAATTTTTTGATTACTTATGATAGAATCCACGTGGAAAGATGGTGCCTAATGCCTATCTCTAGTGCCTAATTACTCAGTATTTAATAATTAGTAGTAGTGGTAGCCCAACTTAATCCAGTAATCATTTGGCTTCTCTTACACTTTATACTTATCATGGAGTCGTGCAACCTGCTTAATTATTCTTAGTCCAGTATTCCAAAACTTATAATAAAAATTAGAGATCTTATATATTGTGAGATACAAGCTTTACATTATATAAATTTATATAAAATGTGCCTAACAAGTGCAATTTGCTGAAGCTTGTACAATCCAAAACTTTTGTTAAAAGTTTTAGTCATTAAAGCTTATAATTTATATCGTACAATCACGGAAAAAGTTTGGAAACATGGAATGAAATATAGTGAAGTATCAAAAATCCAGATTTAGCCATCAAAAAATGAATATTAAGTCCTTTCAAAGGTAATATTGTTGTCGATGTTCTAAGTCAGTGTTCCGCAACCGGTGTGACGCGGCACACTGGTGTGCCGTCACAAGGTATAAGGTGTGACGTGAACTTTTACATATATTAATAAAACTTGACAAATAATAGAATATTTTTATCACAGTTGCTGTGTTTCTTATGCCTGTATTTCATTCTCTGATGCAGCACTGGTGAAATATGATGATGTTTGTTTATTATTTATTACAAACCATGCATTTTTATGCATTCTAAGAAATTAAATATAAAATAAACTCGCTCACAGGTGTTTTGTTAACCTTGCCAATTGTTCTGTGTACGTGCTTTTCCCAAAATTACAGGGATTACCCTTTCCTTTATTACTTTATTTTGGTACTTGTCCCCACCCATTGTTAGACTTCCCTTTGAAGAATATAGGTCCCGCGTCTTGCAAATATTTCAGTTCTATCTCAGCTATGCTCTGAAGTAGTCCGAAAATTGTGATTGCTAGTCAGTCTTATTTTTTTGTATTATTATTATACTATGTAATTTTTTCTAAGATGGACAAATTCCATGTACCGAGTGTTCCGTCGACGAGTAGAAGTAGTGATAGCATCGAGCCCGAAAAAAAGAAACAAAAGTTAGTGCGCCGGCAGTATAGTGGTGATTATTTATCTTACGGTTTTTTTTGGTGTGGTGATAAAACGTGCCCAATCCCTGAGTGTATTGTTTGTGGTGAAAAACTTACTAATGCTGCTATGGTTCCCAGTAAATTGAAACGACATTTGTCAACAAAACATTCTTCTCTGTCAAGCAAAGATGTCAATTATTTTCGTCGGTTGTTGGAACAAAACCAAAAACAAGCAGCATTCATGACTACAACAGTATGTGTTTCGGACAAAGTACAGGAAGCTAGCTATAAAGTAGCCGAACTTATCGTAAAGGCCAAAAAACCACATACAATAGCTGAAACGTTATTAATGCCTGCTTGTAAAGAGATGGTGAAAATAGTCCTGGGTTCAGAAGCTGCTAGTGAAATATCAAAAATTCCTCTTTCTGCTGACACAATCAGTCGCCGAGTTATTGAGATGTCCAGTGACATTGAAGACATTATGAAGGAGAAAATCAAGAGCAGTGGAAAGTTCTCACTTCAGATCGACGAGTCCACCGATATTAGCGGCCACGCACAACTTCTTGCTTATATTCGGTACATCGATGGTAATGTAATTGCAACTAATTTCTTTTTTTGCAAACAACTTCCCGAGCGAGCCACTGGTGAAGAAATATTTCGTGTAACTAACGAATATGTGCTCAAAAATGAATTAAAATGGAAGGACTGTGTTAGTGTTTGTACAGACGGAGCCGCAGCTATGACAGGCCGAGTGAAAGGATTTGTAGCTCAAGTACGTGAAATTAATTCTAACATACGATGCGATCATTGTCTTATTCACCGCGAAGCCATTGTTGCTAAATCTTTGCCACCTTCTCTGAAAGTTGTGCTGGACGAAGTAGTAAAAGTCGTAAACTTTGTCAAATCGCGACCCCTAAATTCGCGGCTATTTTCCGTTTTGTGTCAGGAAATGGAATCAGAACACACCACACTCCTGCTACATACAGAAGTACAATGGTTATCAAGAGGAAAAGTATTAACGCGAATATTGGAACTTAAAGACGAGGTACGTGCACTTTTGACTGTCGAAAGGCACGAGTACGCGGATTTATTTGCAGATGATGAATGGGTATGTAAGTTGGCGTATCTTTCTGATATTTTCGTACACTTGAATGAACTGAACAGAAAAATGCAAGGTAGGAACGAAAATATTCTTACTAGTATGAATAAGATTCAAGGATTTGTGAATAAGCTAAATTTGTGGATACAGAGAATTGAAAATGGTTCATTTGTAATGTTCTCGACTGTATGGTCACTTGCTTCCGGTAATAAAGTGATGATGGATCTAATTAAAGAACATTTACAAATCTTGCAGCAGAGGTTTAAGAAGTATTTTGGAGACAGTGTTGAAGATATCGACTGGGTTCGTAATCCATTCGTTGCGATTTCAGAATCTCTACCTATTCATTTACAAGAGGAACTCGCGGAATTAAAAGCAGACAGAACATTGAAATTACAACTCCTCGAAGTGCCTTTGGATACATTTTGGTTGACAGTAAGGAGTGAATACCCAGCTATCTCCGAGATGGCAGTTAATATGTTATTGCCATTTTCTACTACGTATTTGTGTGAACTGGGCTTTACAGTGAATTAAAGTTCATAAATTTTAATAAACGCACGAATTGATGTCTGTTTAATAATAATAATAGGTTAGTGGCATTACGTAATTCTATTAATAGTATAATAAATACGTTTTTAAGGGGAATAACATTTTGGTGTGCCGTGTTGAGTCGTGTCGAGTCATAAGTGTGCCGCGAGTAGAAAAAGGTTGCGGAACACTGTTCTAAGTCATTCAGAATTTGTAATTTTTTTTCATTTTGAAATTATAATTAGTGTATTTTGTTTGAATGTACTGATTCTGTAAATTTTGAATCCTTTAAGTATTTCCTGCAAAATGCTAGCTTAAACTTAGAACACCTAAATTTGATTTACAGTGCAGGCCTATTTAGAGTTTACTGCACTTAAAATGCTTATTCATACTTATTTGATAATCCAAATGGGTCTGGCCCGAATTAGCCTGGAATTTCGTTATTTCACTGTAATATTATAATTACAGTGAAATCTGCTAATGTAAGATGACCACTTTGAGCTGGTTCCTTCAGTGGTCACATGATCAGGTTTCACTGTATTGTAATGTCATCATCAACAGGTAATCCTTTTTTACTCTGAGATGTTTTTAACAATTAACATTTGCTTCTTTCTTTCTTTAGGTGTCTTCTCCTGTCAGGAGGTTGACAACCATTTCACGCCACCATGATCTATCTTGTGCTTCTCTTGAGTACTCTTCATACTCAAGAGAATGAAGAGTATGAAGAGTATTCATACTCTTCATTCTCTTCATACGTTAAGTATGTCCAATTCCTGATGTTGCTGAACCAGTTGTTTTTTGACCTACCCCTACCTCTTTGTCCATCAATCATTCCCTCTAGTAATAGTTTTTCTAGGCCGTTGTGTTGCATTACATGCCCCAGATAACTCACTATTCTTTTCCTTACTACTTCTAGTAAGGTTCTTTTCTGATTTGCAATTGCCAGGATATCTTCATTTGTTCTTCTTGCCTTTCAAGAAACTCTCAGCATTCTTCAAATCATCCACATTTCAAATGCCTTTAATTTCTTTTCAATATTTGCATTCATTGTCCAACACTCTGCTTCATAAAGCAGGGTAGACCAAACATAACATTTTGCCAACCTAACTCTTGTTTTTATACTAATCTCCCTTGAAGTCAACACTTGTTTCACGTTTGTAAATGCAGTCCTTGCAATTCCAATCCTTTTTCCAATATTTGCTTAGACTGACAATAAAATTACTGAAACATATTCAAAGTGTTTACAAACTTTCAGCCATGATTGTACAACATTAACCAAATAGACCTATGCCTTAATCGTAAAGTTCATCAATATTTTCTACAAAAAAAATACAAAAAACTAATATATTTAGTATGATAATTTGTAAGAAATTTTCTAATAATTAAATATAAGAATTAATTATATATNCCTAAAAGTTTGACGATGGTGTTTGGAATGTCGAGCGTGATTCCACCGACTATCCAAACACCATTGTCAAACTTTTAGGCTTACGGGAAAGCGGCGCCGAACGTCACACGTACACGTTTACATGTTTAAAACGTGCGCCTCAACCTCTCTATTATAATTATGTAAATAGCAGATACTTTAAAATGTTTAAGCATAAAAAAATTGAAATATTCTATTGTTTGTTTCAAAAGAGAGCATTATTCATCTCTTTTTAAGATTTACAAAAGAGCATTTGAGAGGAAAAAAAAACAATAGAAAATGGTTCTATATAAAGTAACAAAGTTTGTATAATTTATTCTTCTAAATGTATAAAATATTATAAAAGTAAACACTGATTTTTACAAAAAAACATTATTTCTAAAAGCAATTATGAATATTACTTTTATTCACCTCAACCACATGACATTTTGATGTTACACCCATCTTCAAAATATATCATTGTATAAAAAATATAAATAAAATATTAATATTCTGATTTATATGCACAAGTGCTTCAAAACATTACAACAAATTTATTTTTAAAATCAGTGTTGATAGCTTTTTTATTATTAATTTTATATAAAAAAAGACTAATTTTAGCATAGCTTTAAATAAATCCTTGATATATTCAATACATAAAATATGCTATCATCACCTTTTTCAGCATCTAAACAAAAAGATTTTTTAGCTAATCTTTACCTATGTGCACCGTCATGGCCACACAGTGGGACCCAAGTTCTAACCTAACCTAACCTATTCTGATAAATTACGAAATTATTGGGTCCCACTGTGCAGCCATGACGATGCACATACGTAAAGATTGACCGATTTTTTTAAACTGTTTAATCTGAGGTTACAAATCAATAACCTGGCATATACAATATAAATAATCTAAATGAACAGATAAGTATATCTTTACATAAATACATACATTCAATAATCTTTATAGTAAATGACATAAAAATTTAATGAATAAATCAGTATATATGTATATATAAAATTAAGCCAATGCTTACAATCATCAAAATTTCAAAATCATAAATTAAAAAACAGCAGAATATTCAAATTTTATAATTAAGAATAAAATGTATATATTAGTAGGTCATAAGTATACAATTTAATTAAATAAATAATTACTTTAACATTAGTTTGTTGTGTGCGCGCACACAGTGTCCATTGAAAAGTGTTACAAGCTAATAACTCAAGAACAATTTGACTGATGCAAACTGCCTTTTTTTCTACTTTTTATCATTTCAAAGGAACTTCATAACAGTAATTTATGATAAAATTATGTTGCTTCTCACTCTCTTAATAGGAAACCAGTAACAACTTTAAAATTTCAAATGTTTATTTCAATGCTATGAAAAAAGACAAACTGAAGTATTTCTTTTTAATGTGCTTCTATTAAAATAATTAAATAAATTGAAATAAATAAATAAAAAATTGGAAAAAAGTTTTTATATTTACATTTTAAGTTGGAAGAGAGTCCAAAGATCGGCATTATATGAACTATTGAATGAGATATGCAATTTATTCTGCAATAATTATCTTATTAATCCTAATGATAATATATTTATGATATGATTCTTAAATGTATAATCAAGAATTATAATATGAAAATAAAAAATGCATTTTAACATATTTTTGCCTACTAAAACACATTACATCCAATATTGCATAACAACTCGTAACCTATTTAACATGAAAGAGATCAAATCTGAAATAGGCCTAGCATTTACATCAGAAATTTGCAGGTTTAAATGTACAAACTAAGCCTATTTTGAATTTTCATATAATTAAAATAATTACAAACTGAAAAACAATTATGATTAATATATAAATGCTTGAAGCAAGTAGTAATTTGTATAAAACCAGAATAATTATGAGCATTTACTGATGAGCATTATCAGTGTAAGTTATATTCTAAATGAGAAAAATAAATAAAATGGTTATCCTCAGGTTGTATTAAGGCTAATTTTAGTAATTAAATTTTTAAAATTAGCCTTAATATAAACAAATAATCCAGCAGTTCATTCGGTTTTAATAAAAAATTCAGATTATTGGATTGAATGTTTATTCTTCACTATTATCTTTATAAATGCTCATTATGAAGTTTGTAAATAACCAATAAAGTTCTTCAATATAGGAATACAATCAAGGATTACATAAATGTAATTACTGTATCCCTAAAACATGCAATAGAGCATAATAATCCATAACCTATTTAATATATGAAAGGGATTAATTTGAAATAGGCCTAGTTCTTACATATGAAATTTGCAGATTTAAAATATAAGAACAAGGTCTACTTTGAATTTGAATGTAATTAAAAGAATTACAATTAAAATATTAAATATCTTCAGCAGCTTCTATAAAACCAAAATAATTTATCTATATATAAAGTAAGAGTATCTAGAAACAAGCATTATACTGCACAAGTTAAATTCCAAATGGAGAAAATATTGNACAATCAAGGATTACATAAATGTAATTACTGTATCCCTAAAACATGCAATAGAGCATAATAATCCATAACCTATTTAATATATGAAAGGGATTAATTTGAAATAGGCCTAGTTCTTACATATGAAATTTGCAGATTTAAAATATAAGAACAAGGTCTACTTTGAATTTGAATGTAATTAAAAGAATTACAATTAAAATATTAAATATCTTCAGCAGCTTCTATAAAACCAAAATAATTTATCTATATATAAAGTAAGAGTATCTAGAAACAAGCATTATACTGCACAAGTTAAATTCCAAATGGAGAAAATATTGAATATAATAATATGCTTTTTCTACTCTTATCTTTATAAATGTCCAATAAAGTTCTTAAATATAAATCAAGGATCATATAAAGGTAAACATGTCCAAAACTTGCAAAATAGCATAATAATCCATAACCTATTTAACATATGACTGAGACTAAATTTGAAGTAGACTTTCTTCTTACATCTGAAATTTGTTGATTTAAAATGTAAGAACAAGGCCTGTTTTAAATTTGCATATAATTAGAATATTTAATAATTGAAGTCAGCAGCAGTTTCTAGAAAACCAAAATAATACACACACATATATATATAAGCAAACAAAAGAATCTAGAGAAGAGCATCATCAGGATTTAATTTTGGGAAAGCAGAGTTGGATAGATAAAGAAATTTTGGTAAATGTTCACCTAGGTAACTCTAAACAGCAGCACCTCCATTAACGGGGCACCAGTCATTTTCACTACATTTTAAGCAAAATCAATGTTTTATTTCGTATTTTTTGCATAAATCACACCACCCTCACAATTGTTGACCCTTCACACGATGTTTGTCTCTGAAGGTCAGTATACTGCACAAATTATATTCCAAATGGGAAAAATACCTATCTTACATGTAGACGTGCACCTCGGTGCTTGCTATTGCTCACACCTCAGCACCCAGATAGGGGCAAGCCCCCACACCCCGATAAAACTATATAACATCAAGTACTCCACAAACAGTCAAGTGGGCTACTCAAAGCTGGCATAGTTGTATGGGCTAAACTTTTAAACACGATACCGCCATTAGGGCTACCTAGGTGAACATTACTAAAATTTTTTAATGAGAATTCAATAAAATTTCCACCTTTATGCGACTGCCAATTCATTAGTAGTAAAGAAATAGAAGACACGACACAATATAAGTGAAAAAATGAATTTTAAGAAAATAATTTTGGATAAATTTTTAGTGTTCATTTTTCTTTGTTTTTTTTTGGAGGATGCCCATTGGTCCCCCAAGCGCACCACCATCATACTGCACCTGTAATAGTCAAAACCAGAACTACCACAGTATATAGACTGTGATATATATGATCTAAAGACTGTGGACTTCATATATTGTGGTATAAGACACTGAACATACCTTAAGGTGTGTTCAGTGTCTTTATATCATAATGCACAAGTTATATTCCAAATGGGAAAAATATTGAACAAATAAATATACTTATTCTTCTCTATTATCTTTATAAACATCCAATAAAGCTGTAAAATACAGAAACTAAGGATTACATAAAAGATAAACATGGCCAAAACATGCAACATAGCATAATAATCTATAACCTATTTAACATATGAAAGAAACTATCAGTTTAATGTAACTACTTTCATAATTATAGTTTATTAATTTGTTAAATTTAATTTATAGCAAAAAAAAATAATAATAATACTTTCTTTTCCTCTAGTTATTCAACAGGTATTTATTTATTTATTTATTTATTTTTATTTTTAAAGGTCCTTTACCACATATTTGTAATCATTGTGTAATCACAGCACAGGATGATGTAAACATTAGAAAATTATGTTAAAATACTAATCTAAGGCTGCATTTCTGCATTAAAACAAAGTGGGGGGGAAAAATGGCAATTTAAATGATAAATAATACAATTATAAAGGAATCTTTTCTTGTTTTTCCCTTCTAAACTGGAAAATTTATAATTATAAAGTAAATATTACGTTTAAACATCGTTTGAATAATCAAACTTACGTATAAAATGCCTTTCTTTTCGCTTAGTAAATTGACATTTTGTCGATTTAATTATTTGATTTTTCACATCTGCAGCGACCACAAAGGACACGAAGAAAAAGCCGCGCGTGGCTCCCTCTCGAGGATAAAACCGAATTAAATCGAAATTTAATTATTATTATTATTATATATAAATATTTTTTTTCCCCTTTCTTAATCGAAAGACGTTACGATAAATAAATTATTAAAAATTTAACGTAATTATTTTTATACGTGCCTAAATACGTAACTGGTCGATCTCGAATGGAAAAATGTTAAAATATTTTTATCGATCGTGGTCGATTGCGCCATTGACACGCGAGGGGTGGGAAAATGACTTCTTGTAATAAAAAGAGAACTTTATTAGAGAAATTCTCTATTCCGATCGAGCATTTAGATTTTAAATATATAGAAAGTTGTTCGGATGTTGTGGAAATTAGCCGTATATTAAGAATATTGAGGTCGGGAGAAGAAGGTTTCTACCCGCAATTGACCGAAAGGTGCGAACAACGCCTACAGCAATTAGATCCAAAGAATAAGCTGTTACGTCATCTAACTCCCGCCTGTCATTCGTCCGAATTACCAATTGATCAGAAGGAAAGTCTCCTTCGAGACTTAGAGAAATCAATCGATCAAATGAAGATACTGGAAGGAGAATTGCGAAAACATAATCAAGATCTATGGGAATTACCGGATATCCGTAGAGCGGAAGCGGTTATTAATCCCAAAAATAAAGAAAATGCTAGTAAAATAAAAAAAATAAAACCCTCTACTTACGCCGAGTGGGATAGGTTCGACGTGCAGGAAGAACTGGATAAATTGGACAACGAGAAGCCGCATTCGACGGTCGCCAAATCCAAAATCGGCCTCGCCGTCGACGGTTGGGATGCGAGCAGAGAAGAACGTTCGCTTATAGCCGAACACGAAAGACTTAAAGGAAACGAGGCATACGCCGCGGGAGATTACGAAGAAGCCAAGCTGTATTACGACCGGAGCCTGTCTGCCGTTTTAGATCCCGTCACTCTCAATAACAGAGCCCAGACGTATATTAAGATGAAGAATTATAATGCCGCCGTAGAAGATTGTAATCAAGTTTTATTACACGAACCCAAAAATATTAAAGCGTTGTTAAGAAGGGGAACCGCTTATAAATGTAACTTGAATTATGAAGATTCTCTAAAGGATTTCGAATCGGCATTAGAATTGGAGCCGAATAACCAAATGGCACAAAAGTCGGTTTTGGAAATGAGAAAGAATTTATTGCAAAATAAACAAGAACAAAAAACAAGACTTTTAATTGAAGAAATATAAATTTCTTATTGTTTAATATTTATTTATTTATTTATTGTAATTTATTAACTTGGCAAGTAGCCGATATTTATGTTTTAAAACACTATAATCTATATATATTGTTATTTTTACATATTTAATATAATGTTATTCTTGACATAGTACTTCTTTAATTAAATTATAAAAAATTATTTTATTTTCATGCGTAATTTTTGTGAGACACGTTAAAAGAAATGCAACTACTAAATAACAAATGCCTACTCTGGAAGAGAAAGGATGGGAATTTACAAGTAGAAAATAAAAGTGGAAAGAATTCTCATACTCGGTTTGCAAGGTTAATTGCAACTTCTTGCTGGATACTTGCTGTTGCTATCAGTGGAAATTTCGATCACGAGAGAGGAAAAAGATTCATAGTGAAAGTTTTAAAATATTAATTGAAGCAAACAAAACAATAAATTACTATTTCGAGTTCATAATTAAAAAGTAAATTCAGTAATTTAGGCATTCTCTAAATCAGTTGTGAGCAGCCTGCAGGCAGCATTTGTCCTGTGAGGTCCTAATATGTGACCACAGGCATTTGGTAAAGTAATTTTGGCCAAAGACCTGTGGTCACATATTAACAACTCTGATCGCACCAGAAAAATTTTTATCGAATACCTGAAGGAGGTCCTAGGATGGATTGAAAACATTAGTGTTACGTTTCTAAAATTAACTGCAAAGCTATACAAGGTTAGTGCAATGTATTTGTATTTATTATCTCTTTGTTTGTCGGATGGATTTGAAATTAATTTCATTTTGTTTTCTGTCTCAGGAAGCAGAAAAATAAAATTGGAAGTGCTGGATGTCCTTGTCTGTTATTGAAATGAGAAAGGTTGTGATTTGTCCTTTATTTTCATTTTTCGATGCCTGTGTTTTGTAATGGTAGTGGCAGATTTCTGATCCTTGATTTAGGATTCTTGTACAGTATATCAATCCATAACCTGCCTCATAGAATGGCCTGCCAGTGGCTGAGTCGATAAACCACCAAACACTGATAGTTGGTCATGGGTTTGTGCCTGACCAATAGGCTGGCTGCGTGGAGTTTTCTGGGTTTTTCTCACATAGATCTATTTCCCATAGAAAGGCACCCCATTTGACAAATTGCCCATGTGTTGAAATGCCTTAGTCCATGAAAAATCAATATGAAAACTATTATGTTTAAATTAAAATCTAAAAAAATATAAACAGAATCTATAGATATTAACCAAAAATCATTCAGTTTTATTTTTTATGATGGGATGAGATGGAGTGAAAATTAGTGTGGTAGTATTAATCTTTTTAAGTGTATTTTAATCCAGTCTCAGAAAGTTAGAAACCATAGCCTCAAGGCGTTATCTGATCCTAGTTAAGCCGACATTCATGATGAACATTCAAAGCAAACATGATCAATAAAAGAAGTAGGGCAAAGAAAGTTTCCATAGGCTATATGTAAATCATTCATGGTGTATGATTTTGACTTCGGGATAGCTGGACCAAAGTCTTATAAATAAAATCAAACCCTCAGAGCTGTATAAAAGAACAGTTTAAGAAATTGGAATATTGTTGACTTTAATATAATGGAAGTTACCAAAGCAGTTAGCAAGTTTTTATATAAGAAAGTGATTGTATTCTGCAGTTTGCAAGTCAGAATCACTCGTTATTATGCAACGTAATCTATAGGAGCTTTAATACTGTGGCTGCTATGGGAGGAGTGACGACAGATATACATACCATAACAAAGAATTTGAGTGTCATATGCATGCCATATGACACGAGGCATGCGCATTGAGAATTTGTAATGGGCAAATGTAAAACTTGGACAGTTTTCCAATGTTTTAATATATATTATAACATTCTTGGATAATAATTAATATAATTACAATAATTTAAAATTCATTCTTTTTTGGAAGATACTAAATTAATAAAACTTAAGATCCATAAAATGTTAAATTTAATATTTATATTTAGAATTGTTTATCCAGAATTTTTAATGGAGATTAGCATTTAATACAAATAACATGTGCAATATAATGTTACTTTGTTTATTATATTCTGATAAAAACAAGATGAGATGATAATATTACAGGATGAAATATTCATTTAGATAAACAAGTGGTTTAGTTTAGTCATTTCAATAATACTGTTGACCTTTGATTTTATAAATCCCATATTAACAGATTTCAAAAACAACAGATCAAATCATCTTGTTTCAACATATCTGTCAAGGTAAAAACTTGGTATTTGAGAGCATGGAATGTCCACTTGGCAGGCATAGTTGTTCTTTACATTTCTGCTAGAAAATGTTTTTTTTTACACCTATACTAAGCACAATATATTCTCTTATTGGATGTCTTTGATAGAAATTTCACATTGTCAAAACATTGCTTTCCTTTATTAATCTGTTATATCAAAGTTTGAAAATATATTTACTTTGATTCATTCCTTTTTAGTAGCTGTTGAAAATTGGCTTACAGTAGAAACTTGTTTTAATGGATCGCTTTGAACAATGGATTTCTCAGAATAATCGACTTTTTCCAAGGTCCCACCAAATTATGTAATTTCACCTCCTCTTAGTGAATCCGTAACTCAGGATTTTTTTTTAGCCCCATCTATTGTAAACTTAGTGTCTTTTTTTTTCAACATTTAGTTAATATTTGGATATTTCGACAATGCACTTGTTACATCTGGGATATGTACAATTGTACAGAGAATTGGCAGACTGATACAATTGAGGAGCAGCCAACTAATAAACATTCTTATTCTAGTCAAAGTGAAGTGCTGAAATTTAGCAAGGCCTTCAGTGTTTCCAAACTGTAGAAACCTTGACAAGTTTCAGCATAAACAAACAGACTGTACAAGACATTGCTAATATCAAGCCATTATTGTATTCAATAGACAGAAAAGTGGCATGAAAACAAACCGAGACAGACAAGTTTTTTAAACAGTGAATTGCTAATGAGAAGACATAATTCACCTTTTTTTGTGCTTACAGTATATATAGTTTCCATCAGCTTTGTCATACACTCCTATGGCATAATATACAATCTTGTACCATAGGTGTTTCTATAGAATATACATACCAAGAGACAATTTCACGTACTGATATTTTTTGCATGTAGGGAGTTAAAAAAAAAATGAAAATTTTTACAGATATTTTCCTGGTTGTGTGGAAAACCGATTCTTCATAATATGATGGATTATTCAAACATTATGATTTTTGTCAGCCTAAATAAAAAGTTAATAACTCATTTTGACTTATTCTCCAAAACCAATTACACAGACAAGAAGATACCATCATACTAGAAATTTCTTAGTATTTAAGATAATTAGCTGAAATATAGAATTGAACTTTTATTATTATACTTCGTTAAAGACGATCTTTGTAACTTTCACTATATAATATTCACTATCAACCTATAAATACTTTCAATTTGACTTTAAATATGAAGATTGTAAGAAAGCAAGAGAATTTGATTTATGCTTATATTATTGAATTTCAGAAGTTGAATGTTGTTAGCTTAATGCTTTCAGCTATAACTTCGTTTGCTTAATCTCAGTGAAATTTCCACGATAAACAGAATTTGTTCCACTAAATATGTTAGTTATATTCATAGAGAATTTTAGATTTATTCTTATAAAAAAGGATGTTGGTGAAGACAAATTAAGCAACAGCTTATTTTTTTGTAAGTATGAACACCAGCAGTATATGCAAGAATTTTCTTCTAGATCCTTTAGGAAGGAAGGGAGGAACTATAGAAGAAACCTTTAATTATCGATTAATGACTGAAGATTCAACAATTACACACTGACCAGCAGAAGAAAAGTCTACTTTTGACAATGTTCTTTTTATACACTGCTGATTTGCATACTACACAAAGCTTACAAGAAATAAGTTTTTGCTTAACTTGTGTCTCTACCAACATCCATTTTATAGGAATAAATTTTAAATAATTCTCTATTTATAAATAGACTAAAATATTTATACTAATGGAATGTAATTCCATTTATTATGCAAATGTTCTATGAGATTATGCAAATGAACTCTAGCTGAGAAGTGTGAGATCTCAATATGGCTCAATTCATGAAGCTCAAAATAATTGAAAGAAAAATGGAAAGTAATGTAAGTAACTACATTAAGTATAGTATAAATCAAAAATTTTCTGTTCTCATTTTGCTATAAATAAGAAATTTTTTGATGAAAAGAAAATTAAAATGTTTCTGTAAAATCTATTAAGGGATATATATGTAGGTTAGTATTTCAGTGAACACTGTTCTTAAGTCAAAAGATAATTTTAATGAAATACTGGAAAAATGATATGAAAATATTTAAAAATATACATATAAGTAAATAATAACTATAAAACTTCTTAGAGCAAATTACATATTGTATGAATGTTTTTGATTCATTTTGAATAAATTAATGACAATTATGTAGATAGAGTACCACTTTTTGATTTTCCAAAATAAGGATAAGTATATGCATGATGGTGATACATATGTGGGGAGTTGGGAATCAGTCTCCCATTTAATGCACCACAGGCAAAATGTTTTCAAGGAATATCTTGCGATACCTTCCAGAAAAGCTCTTTTCATAAGCTTCTCTATGATATGGATGAGAAACACTAGGTAATTAGTGTTTCTCATCCATATCATCTCGGACCATATCATCCCAACCATATCATCCATATCATCTCGGACCATATCATCTCAACCATATCATCCCGGACTGTCTGGGTGAAAACCTGTCCGGTTTTCACCCAGACAGTCCGGGAATCGACTCACTGTCCAGGTGAACTACTAATTTTGTCCAGGAATATCGTACGCAACCTGTCAACCTTTTTTTTTTCTTTTTTATTTTTGCTTGTACGATTTGTATTCATACACGTCTCCAATATCCAATAGAGCTAAGTCATCTGTAGTTGTATTTTCTTAATTTAGTTACTTACGTTACTCCTACCCAAGTCTCCCTAGTCCCTAACTGTAACAATTTATCTTATTCTGTCAATATAATTAGTGAGATCTATTTAATTTCTTTCATCTTTGTTGTTACATATGAATAAAAGTAAAGATGAATGATCAGTTTTTCATAGTAACAGAATAACTTTTTTCAACAGAATAACTTTTTTCAACAAAATAAATTATTCTATAATTTTAACTTGTCTTAATAATAGTTTCATATTGTTTAATGAGCTATTAATTAAGTGTAATTATTACCTCTTTATAGATATTTCTGGACTTTCATCCATCTTCTGTTTTTTCTAATGATCTTCACAATAATCTGATTATTAAGATGTTGACAAAAAATACAATTCCTGTAAAAAGTTTAAAAATCCAAGAAACTCTGAAGATAGATGAAAGTCAGAACATATTTAGAAATAAATAAAATTAATTAATAGCTTGTTAGAAAAACGTCCTCAGTGCCTTTTTGGGCACTAAGAGGATTTTTTTCTGTCTCCATTGTGGATTTGGTTGGGTTGTTAGGAACAGGACCAGACAGTCCATGGAAATTGCCTGGATTTGATCCCAGGTCTCCACACCTTTACTGCCATGGCCATTCAGCCAACTGTAACTACTGGATAATGAAAGAGAATAGAAGTAACATCTCATATCGAATATATTGAATAAATATATATAGGTACAAGATATTCACAATGCTGCACAATGCATCTTCTTCCAGATGGAATGTTGTTCCTGTCAGAAATTTGATATATAATTGTTGATATCTTGGTTAAACAGCATACATTTTATGGAAATAAAAGTTAGTTCTGCTATATACTTAACATTTCACTGACAATTTTTGTGATTTTTGGATTACTATCTGGTATGTAACAGATATGTCTTCCATTTTGACATTAAAGTAAAAGCCCTTCATTTACAAAATATCCAAGAATCAATGTCAAAATTAACTCTGAAAAATACAATAATTAATGTTCTTTCTAATAGAAGACTTTGGTTTCTTTAACTTACAGCTTTTTAACTTAGTTTCTTGTTAGTGGCTTTGTCTTTTACTTCAAGCCTATTCAGATTGGGTTGCCAACTGTATTCCATTTGGAAAGACACTTTTCCATTGAACAGTATTGCCCTTTGTCCTTCCTTTATCAATAATGTCCTCCTTTTCATCATAAGTTTGTTTTGTTTTTGTTTAATTTAATTTTATATATATTACCAGTAGACAAAATTTTAATATTTAATTTTATATTCTAAAGTAATAGTTTCAACTTTATTATTTACTAGAGTAAAAGAAAGAGAAAGACAATGCTATTAATCAGAGTCTGACAAGCATATAATATTTTAGGTACTCAATTAACTGGCATTGTGCAATGGTTGGTAAGAATTCTAACATCGAGTGTAAAACCTTATTTATTGTCTATTTAATAATTTAGAATTTATAGTTAGTCCACAAATATAAAACTTGTTATAAATGCCCTCCTTTTTTTGTATAAGAAAGTTGGCAACCCTAAATCAGAAATACCTGTACTGCCTCTTTTTTCAGAACAATTTCTCCTCAAGGTGGTGGGGTTTGTGTATCTTGATGACTTGGAGGGCTTGATCAGTGGTAGCCATGGCTACTGGCAGAATCACTCCAGAAAGGCCGGAAAGGTGAGAGATCAGATTAAGGGATTACCTTGGTCCTCCAAGTTGGAGGTTGGGCAAACAACTAAAAACCCATCCCTACAAAAAAATTCTCTTGTTAAAAATGGACTAAAGTGGAAAGAGGTTGCTATGCCTCATGTTAAAAGATTTGAACATGTGAGATTTAGTATATGGAATGTTCAGATCCTGTCTGAGTCAAAAGAGCAACAGCTGTTGAATGTGATAGGCAAAGGGAAGGTAGATGTATTTATTATGTGCATCTGAAATGAACTGTAAGAGCAAATGCTTGGATGAATGGAATGGTATTTATATCTTCTAGTGTATCTACAAGAGAATTTGGAAAACATGGAGTGAGCCTCTACGTTAGTCCCCATCTGAAAGACTGTGTTAAATCTTATGACTGCATTAATGACAGGATCGTCTGGTTGAGAATGAAAGTAGGGTGTACAAGAATACTGCATATTGGTGTGTACACTCTAGTTGACTCCAATATGATTGATGAGAAGGATGAATTCTGGAGTGTTCTGCTGGATGTCTTGAAGAAATGCATGACAAATGAAAGGATTGTGTTGTTGGTGTTACGGTAAGATCTGGTAACATCCAGAGACAGAGGGACGTGCAAGACAGGTGGCCCTGACTAATGTATAAGAGTGGAGATCGCCCGGTCCAATTAGGACCCCGAATAAAGCATTCAGAGTAAGTGTCTGTATTCCTGTCTCGCGGGAGGTCTTAAGTGCATCACGTAGGGCGTATAAACATTAAGTAAACCATATAAAACAGTTGGGTGATATAAATGTGCATGTAGATGCTTTTGTTTTTGACCATTTGTTAGGCAGGTATGGTTTTGATGAAGTGAATGACAATAGTTCAATCAGGTACTCACCATGTGCTTCAAGTGATTTGTTCATATCCAACATGTTCTTTCTGCATGGGGTAATTCATATTTAAACATGGGAGAACAGGATAAAAGAGTAAAAGAGTATGACTGATTTCATGATATACTTGTATGATGAAAGGTTGAATATGAGAGGATGTGAGATAGGTACTGACCATTATCTAGTCAGGTTGAGGATGCAATTGCTGAATGTCTGGCACTAAAGAAAATAAGTGGAAGAAAAATATTAGAACATTTGAAAGTAGAATGTCTGAAAAAGCAAAAATTACAATATAAAGTATGTGTGTCTGTTAAGCTAAATGATCTGACTTGTGAGTATAGATGTTAGTGTGAGGTTGCTGAATTGGGGATAAACAAATGTCAGGAATATTTGGATATGGGGTGGATGGAAGTGAGTCAGACACCTGCAGTTACAAATAAACTTGTTTATTAACGCAGTTACATTCTATAGAGCATCTCATAAACGGTTGGATCTGGTCAATGGTAGTCAATGGCCCCGGAGCAGTTGGTTGATATGTTTCTATGAGTATTGGGAAGTCTGGTGACAAAGTGTCGAAAGACCAAAACAGTCCAAGGCAGAATGGTGAAGTTAGGGATGAAGAGTACATACATAGAACACTGAAGACTAGTCAGATAACTCACAATGTGAGACAGAGGAAAGTCCACCTTTGTCCTTGAGATCCAGATTTTTAAAGGATTTTTTCCCCAGACCTTTAGCTTTCTAATTGGTTTCTTGTATACAGGTAGACAACAGACCATTTCGAGCTACAACGGGTCAAATTTGACACCGTGTTTAATTCAATCAAGGGAAATTAATCACACATTGAAACTGTTGCTCGTATTTAACTATGTTTTGAATTTTTCGTTAACTATGTTTTGAATGTTATGTATATTGTTTTGAATTCTTGTAAGTCTGACATACAATCTCCATGCTAGATCTCCTTTTAAGGTTATTTAAAAACTTTTTTCCTCTCAACTAATAATATTCCTTCCTGATTTTATTTGTATCTTGTTTTGTTTTTTTTTCCAGTTTTTCTTTTATGAGTGCTAGAATCAAAGCCCAATCCCCTAATTCGACACTTTTATTAAATTTTTAACACATGAGCTTGATTATCACTGGGGCCTCACATTAAACAAAATTAGTGTTGCCACCAGGCTGGTTTTCACCTGGACAAGCCGGTTTTTAAATTCATGGTCCAGATTAATTATTAATTTGTCCTGTTTTCATAGAAATTGTAAAATTATGAAAAAACAAATTAAATTTATAAAAATATTTGTGAGTATTTTGCAAATATTAGGTTTGTTCCAACACAAGCTCCTAACTGGTTTAACGCTGGCATACACATTGTTCAGTTCTTGGCTGTAAAATGACATTATGCATACCTCATACAATTTCTTACAATGCACATGCCTTGGTATAACATCCTGATTTTAAAATGTCCAGGTCAGCAATTTTGAAAAGGTGGCAACACTGGACAAAACCCTGAGAATCTGGGTTTTGTCTAACATCTATACTGATTCTGTGAAGAAGTGTGGAAGAATATGCAAGAGAGGTGTATGATAGTGTGAGGATGGGAAGGTAGAAGTAAGAGGTACTATGTGGTGGAACGAAGAGGTTACTGAAGCTGTAAGGAAAAAGTGGAAGTGGCATTTAAGAATGAACAGAATGCTTTCTGGCAATATATCAGAAAGGCAAATTGTGGGTGGTATGTACGGGGTGTAAAAAATAAGAACGGTGATCTGTTATGGAGGAGTAAGAATGTGTTGAAAATGTGGAGAGAGTATTTCAGTGAGTTTTTAGGATGTACTGTACAAATGTCAGCAACAAGGTGTCTAAGTGTGAGATTAGGGTATCTTGGAAGAGCAATTGACAAGTTAAAAATGGGAAAAGCTGCATGTGTGGATGGAGTATGTGATGAAATGTTAGAATATGGTGGTGATGTATTGTTGCATATCTGATGAACTTCTTGCCTGTGCTGGGAGAGAGGGTGAGTGCCAAATAGTTGAAGAGATGTTATTATCATTGCACTGTATAAAAGGAAAAATGACAATACAGATTATAAGAATTAGAGAGATATAAAACTGTTAAGCATGCCAGAGAAGATATTTTCAAGAGTTCTAGTGGAGGTGACGAGAATTATTAGGTTGATGCATAGTTATCAGATGTTTTTGTTGGTGGGTTATTTGTTTTAAAAAAATTCCTGTTTTGTTTACTTTTTTATAATAAAAATATTATTTTATTTTTAGGTAATAAAAATGCGTGTCAATAATCATACTCATATTTGTCATATTATGCTTTATCACTTCAAAACAGGATGGAAAGCAGCGCGGTCATTTCGTGACTTCAACAAACTTTTTGTCAAAGGAACAATCAGTGAAAGTCGATGCAGAGAATGGTTTGCCCATTTCAAATCTGGCAACACTAGCTTGGAAGATAAGCCAGGAAGAGGTCAACCTTTAATCACATTTTTGAACAGAAGCCACGATTCATCCCCAGTGACAAGACTCTTCAGAAATGGAGCTTGCTCGTTTGGTTGCAGCAAATCAGTGAAAATTCGGACATGTTCAGTGTTATTGTTGTCGGAGAGTTTGTGGGAGGCCCATCCACCCACTTTCCATACCTTTCCGAGCTTTTTGAGACAATGAACGATGGTTGAATGGTCCACATTCGACCATCATTCAGCAT
This sequence comes from Centruroides sculpturatus, assembly GCF_000671375.1. Classification (NCBI taxonomy): domain Eukaryota; kingdom Metazoa; phylum Arthropoda; class Arachnida; order Scorpiones; family Buthidae; genus Centruroides; species Centruroides sculpturatus. The sequence goes on along the minus strand of NW_019384693.1, from coordinate 90,573 downwards.
TCGAGTTGTCAAGCTTTTGCCCTCTTCCACGGCTGCCAAAAGTGCCTTGTCGTCGAAACCCAATGGTCAACCTCTTCCTGGCTTATCTTCCAAGCTAGTGTTGCCACATTTGAAACAGTCAAACCATTTCTTGCATCAACTTTCGCTGATTGTTCCTTCGCCGAAAAGTCATTGAGATTGTGAAATGACTGCACTGCTTTCCATCCTTTTTCGAAATGGTAAAGCATAATATGACGAATATGAGTATGATTATAGACACGCATTTTTATAACCTAAAAATAAAATATTTTTATTAAAAAAAGTAAACAAAACAGCAATTCTTTTTAAACAAATACACCTGATAATTATGCACCAACCTAATATTAGGAAGAACATCCAATGCTCAATGTATGTTTGTGGTGGGAAATAGTTGAATGGATTAAATCTTTTGATTGCAAATGATTGCTGAGAAATACTTGGGTGTGAACAAGAGATCTTTTGTAGCATTTGTGAATTTGGAGAAGGCATATGACCAAGTGAAAACAGAATACTTTTGGGATGTTTCCATGAATATCGGGTAAGTGGGAAGCTGCTTGAGGCAATAAAAGCATTATATGAGAACAGCAGAATGTATATTAGTGTGATTAGTGAAACTGTTAAAGTAGTTCAGTGTGATTATGGGTTTGATAATCCAAAATCATGTCATAAGTCATCTTTGTTTCTTAAACACTATGTAGTGTAATAAATTCGAACACTTGGCATTCTTTCATCTTTATTTTAATTTAGTTGTTACATGTTTTAGATTATACGTTTCAGACATAAAATGCCCCTCCTCAGCCAACTCGGGATTTTTGCAAACTGGGTTCTGTAATGTGAATACATATGTATACAGCTTACAGATTTACTATTGTATATCTTCTTTCTTCTTCTTTTTTGGCCAATACAATTAAATGGCAAGTATACTGCCAGTGCGGAACTTTACATTCATCTGTTTTTATTATTTTGAAATTTATATTGTTATCATCCTTCCTTATCGTTGTCCAAGAAGCAATACAGTGTTGAATCAAATTTCATTTCAAACTCTGTTTTTTCTTTATAAAATTCAATATAACTGATAGAGCATAATGAATGGTTGTATCTTCACCTGCTTTGCATTATATCATCATTCTGTTTTCATCTTTTTGCTACTCAATAGTGTACTAATTAACATAGTCTTACTCTGTAAGATGGCCAGTTCATGATTGAGTTTATAATGGTTATTTACTTTCGTCAAAAAATTTTTCTATTGTTTTTAATCAGAATTAGATCTATATATTCAATCTTCAGAATCCTATTTATAATACCTTCAGCCAATTTTCATTTGTTTTTAATACTCAGATTTTTATTTATACAATTTTTACTATCAAGAATTTCTATGCTTTCTTTAAATTCTCTGTTATATGTTTCTGCTTCTCTATGTAAAATTTTTATGTTATTCTGATCTATATTACAGTCATTTGTTATACAATGATCATGACAGACAGAGTTGAGTCTATGATACAGTAGAACCTCGATTATCCGCCCCCCGATCAACCGACCCCTCGGTTAACCGACCGTCCTAGTCGGCAAATTTCAAATGTCCGCTAGTGATGTGGCGCTACAACAGCGACGATTATTATTTAAAAAAATTTTTGTTAGGCTTAACATCGATGAAAATTCAACGCAAAATAGGTTAATAGCGATACACTAATATACTAATATACTAATTACATGGGATATAATAATATACTACACTAATAATGGATTTTTTCATACTTTTCGGTTATCCGACTTTTCAATTATCCGACCAACCCCAGTCCCCANGCTTGCAAAAAATACAGTTAAATAACTTTTGGATCAACCCTTTTTTTTAGAATCTTAATGAAAAAATAGTAGTAATTAATTTTAAAACAGTGTCAATTTGTGTAACTTGCACTTTGTATTAACTTCAAGTGTACTTTAGTTGTTTTCTTCATATTTGTATTGTTGATTTGAAAATTATTACTATTATTTTCAGATTCTTGTAAAACTTTAATTCAATATTAAAAATAATTTATCTTCTTGACAAAAATTGTTAATATGTATTCAATGTATCAAGTTAGACTCTCAATTAGTTGTGGTATTAATTGAAATAAAAATATTTAAATTACTTGCTTACTATACTGTCGCACCATTCCCTAAGGGAGTGGCCAAGAAAACAGTTCATTTCCTACGCACATCATGCTGCAAGCTTCAGTTCTCTGAAGAATGCCATATAGCGGGGCATAACACATCAGGAACATTCACCCAATCTTTTATCCTGGGATATGCTGAAATCATGCATCACATCCATACTTGACAATCTTGCACTATTTCTGTATATCCATACATATCTCCTTTGCTTATTTCACATTCATGATTCTTCTCACACACTCTCAGCACCTTATTTCACTCAGAATTTGTTTCCCTTTCAGGCGCTCTTCCACTTGCTCAGCTCATCTTTTCCTTGGTTTTCTATGCTCTTTTGTTTCCTCTAAATTTTCCACATACAGTTCTGATGAACACCCATAGTCACTTTGTTGCTTAAACACTATACAGTTGACCCCCCTATAACACTGTTGATAATTCCGTTTTATATGAATTCCATGTTGTACGAGTCACTTAGATTTTACAAATATGTGAGCCATTCACAGCCCGGCACACATATTTGTAAAATCTAAGTGACTCGTACAACATGGAATTCATATAAAACGGAATTATCAACAGTGTTATAGGGGGGTCAACTGTATAGTGTTTAAGCAACAAAGTGACTATGGGTGTTCATCAGAACTGTATGTGGAAAATTTAGAGGAAACAAAAGAGCATAGAAAACCAAGGAAAAGATGAGCTGAGCAAGTGGAAGAGCGCCTGAAAGGGAAACAAATTCTGAGTGAAATAAGGTGCTGAGAGTGTGTGAGAAGAATCATGAATGTGAAATAAGCAAAGGAGATATGTATGGATATACAGAAATAGTGCAAGATTGTCAAGTATGGATGTGATGCATGATTTCAGCATATCCCAGGATAAAAGATTGGGTGAATGTTCCTGATGTGTTATGCCCCGCTATATGGCATTCTTCAGAGAACTGAAGCTTGCAGCATGATGTGCGTAGGAAATGAACTGTTTTCTTGGCCACTCCCTTAGGGAATGGTGCGACAGTATAGTAAGCAAGTAATTTAAATATTTTTATTTCAATTAATACCACAACTAATTGAGAGTCTAACTTGATACATTGAATACATATTAACAATTTTTGTCAAGAAGATAAATTATTTTTAATATTGAATTAAAGTTTTACAAGAATCTGAAAATAATAGTAATAATTTTCAAATCAACAATACAAATATGAAGAAAACAACTAAAGTACACTTGAAGTTAATACAAAGTGCAAGTTACACAAATTGACACTGTTTTAAAATTAATTACTACTATTTTTTCATTAAAATTCTAAAAAAAAGGGTTGATCCAAAAGTTATTTAACTGTATTTTTTGCAAGCATTTCAGCAAGTTTTGCAAGGAAGTTGTTAGTTTGACATATTTTTAAACAAATTCAGCAGTTTGAATATCGAACAAGGATTTCATTCTAAACAATTTTCAAAAGCTTTTATATGTAAGACGACAATTTAGTAATTAAACTGATTAACTAACTTTTGGACCACTACACTATATATATTTTCAACAAACTGTGAATGAAGTTTCTTAGAAATTGTGAAATACCTGTATAAAAAAAAATATGGCCTTAAAAGTATGGAAAAGTTAATATCTTTCTTGACTGAAATTTCTTGTGAACAATGAATAGATTTATGCAAAAACTTAAGGCATAAAGTACAGCTAAAGCAGAAATTTCAAAGTGAATAAAGCCACTGAACACTGGTAGTTGGTCATGGTTCGTGCCTGATTAATAAACTAGCTGCATGGAGTTTTCCCGGCCCACCAGTGGCCAAGCAGTTCTGTTCCCTGAACACTGGGAGTTTGGTTGTGGATTCACACCTAGCCAGGACGGGCTGGCCATGTGGAGTTTTCGAGGTTTTCTCCACATCTGTAATGCCTGAATAGGGGCCAGTTACCCTTAAAATTATCTCCCAGAAGGCATTTCCCTAGGCAGATCATCCAAGTGTTGCATTGCCATAATTTAATTGAACAAAGGAGTTTTTCCAGTTTCCTTTGTGTCAAACACCTTAGTGGCATACATAAGAAAGTCGTCCTCAGAGGCATCAGTTCTTGGCAGATTGCTATGTGTTATCTTATTAATACAATTCGTTTGCCAGCAGGTATATGATCAGTTCATACATTTGAATCTGTCATTTATCCCATTAACAAAGCTATATTTAAATTAAAGTTTAATTAACTGAAAAATTAACTTTACTTATCTTTAAACAGAAAGTCATGCCAAGAATTCAAAGTACTTTTCATGCCTGAATTTATATTAGATCATGTATATAAATCTATTATTTGTGAGAAATTCCATGGTGAAGAAAGATATATTTGGCCTAAATTTTACATTTATAATACCCAAGATTTTTAATGAAATAGACCAAGTGCTTTAGCTTTGTAATTGTTATGAATTTGTTTGTATCATACTAATTTAGCTGGGGCTACAATTTTTCTCTCTACGGGCAGGTCAGACCCACAGTGGAATCATCCAGCATTGGTAAAGGATAGGAAAGACACCCAACCCATATTATATAATAAATTATAAGCTCAGAATAGGACTTGAACTCAGATCCTACAAAGTCATCAATTTTATCACTATCAGCTTCATTATGGACTTAATGGTTTGCTTTGTTTCTCATTATAGAACTAATTTTTTTTTTCTTTCTTTTAGCACACTGCTCTGTAGGCACTAGGGCTTTTGCCCTTGCTTCATACCCATAGTGGGTTCAGCCAGACCCATAATGAAGAGGATGCCCCATTCTCTAAGGGAAGGGCTTGACATATTTAGGACAGACCATCCACGAAAAATTCGTGGTGTTTACCTGAATCTGATTCCAGGTTTCCAGAGTGACAGGACAATGCCTTAACTGCCTTAGTCATCTGACCAACTAGTGGATTGCTTGAGTTTTCACTATAGAAATCATAGTAAAAACTTAAGAAACCCATTAAATTTTTAAAATTTAGTATTTAGATAGATTCTTTTATCAATTTAATTCTACTCTGTGAATTTAAATCAGGTCAAAATGATATCCTTCAGACATCAAAATAGGTGTGAGTGGTGCAATATATTTCCTTATAACTGAATGAATCAATGGAGGAATGATCCTGTTTATTTGCTGTCATCAGAGTTGAATTGAACGAAAATCAAGAAGTAGGTCACAACAGCAGAAGCCACCTATTCAAAGATTCATAATTATTAATATATTAATTATGTTACAAACTAAAGGAAGAAAGCAAATACTTACGCTCAAAACTACGCCTTTTGTCACTACAAATAAATCCAGACAACTCAGACCAATGGTAGGTCCGCTCAACCTTTCCAGAAACATAGTGATCTGAAAATATAAAAAATTAATTGTAAACTGATTAAATATTATTGTTGACAGCCAGATGGTTGGGCAGTTAATGTGTCAGCCTACCACTCTGGGACTTAGGAACTAATCCAGGTGGGTTGAAAGACCCGAGGAATTTTTCAGGGATTGTCCTTATTTAATATGTCAAGCTCTGTTCCTCAACCCCCAGCCAATCCATTGTAGACCTAGCCAAACTCACGTTGAGTATGAAAAAAGGCTTAAATAGGGCAGAAAGGCTTGGATAAAAGCATTTGGCTCAATGATAACTGAGTGGATAAGCCACTAATGGTTGGTCACAGGTTTGCATCTCGCCAATGGACTAGCCATGCGGTTTCCAGGTGTTCTTCATGTGTCTAACACCTAAATAGGGGCTAGTTTCCTATGAACAGTTTTCCTGGGGGGAGACACTCTTGGCAGATTACTGAAGTGTTGTGTTGCTGTCAGAAAAATGCCCACAGGGTAGAAAGAGTCAAAAATAAAAAAAAGGGCTATATAGTTCATAATTGTGAGTTAGCAATTTGATAAAAATTGTTGGATGCTCAGCATTAGGTAGGCAGTAACTATTCTGCAAAACACGTGAATAATTCTAAAGTAGTTTTATAGAATTATCAATTATTAAACATTTTTTATTTGCTGAACCAATTGCTCTTGTATGACTTGCATATTTCAACTAAATTTTCTTAAAAATCCTAGCCGTTCCTTGGACCTGGACACCTGGCTATCTCTGTTGTGGATATGATCTAATTCATGATGGGCTTCATTATAAATAAAGGTCCTCTAAGTGACTACAAGACAGAATAAATTTAAAAAAAAAAAAAAGCCAGATTATGGCCAGATGTAACCATTGATCCAAAATCAATGACTGCACAAAACCATCGACAGATCTGAAGTCACGCACGGTACTATACAGGGCCAACAGAACATGATAAATGCACATGTGGGAACAGGATATTATACAGGTACACCTGTAGACACCTACTGCCAACAATTCTTATTTGACTTTTAATACAAATGGAATATTTAGAGAAAAAGTTTTTGATTAGGACAGTGTACTAAACCAAACAACCCCGAAAAATAGGGACTTACGGCAATTCTTCTTTATTGGTATCTTTCTAGTTCTAAGCACTGCTAATCTCAATTTTTTGTATGGTTTAAGCATTAAAAGGCATCAGTTTGCCACTCTAGAGATTCAAGTTTGACTTTGGCTTAAGAGTGAGATTCTCAGAAGTTGGGGTTCTAGATTGTGAGGGCCTGGCCTAATTCATTTATACTTGATCGGAGCTACATTAATTAACGCATAGGAATATCTGACCATAGTTACAAGTATTACTCTTTTAGGAAACCCGTGTGGCTCATTACCAATGTTTTTGCTCAATATCTGTATTTGTATAATGTCTGTAAAAGAAGAATAGGGTGCACTCGTACATTGGAGTATGTGTCCTCTTTTTGTCTGTATTGTCCTTTCCGTAAATTCCATTGTCAACAAACAACAAATTCATGACTTCTAGCTTACTCTGCAAATGTAAAAGAAACTAATGAACAATATTTGTCCATTATTCCGTGCAACTTTGTTGTATATTGTCCAAAACTTGGCCTCGAAAAGGTATCAATTCTTTAAAGATTGTGTTGGATCGAGTCTGAAAAGTGAATTTACATCCTAGGTAATTAAAGTTGATTACATAAATGATGGAATCATTATGGTAAGAATCCAAGCCGAACCAAAAGATCTGGTGGTACTCATTCAAGTATATATTCCTACCAGCTCTCATTCAGTTGAATAAGTGGAAGAAAGATATGTCTGCCTATTGTTATTAGGAGATTGGAATGCTGTGGTGGGAAACACGAGAGGAAAATATTGTAGGAAAGCATGGACAAACATTGGGAATCGTAAATAGGAGAGGAGAAAGGTTTATTGAATTCTGCAAAGAACACACATGATGATTACAAATACATAGCTTCAAAAGCCTAAGAGAAGATTATATACATGGAAAGATCATGATGACAACAACAGATACACAATAGATTACAGTATATACTAATTAAAGAGATACAGGAATTCTATTAAGGATGTAAGCACCTATCTAGGTTCAGACATAGACTCAGATCACAACCTCTTACTAGCAAAAGTCAAAATGAGGTTCAAGATGATCACAAAGAGGAAAAAGACAATTGAGAATGAGGGTAAAAATCCTGAGTGGACTAGAGAGGGGATGTGTGGCCTTCAGAATGAAAATTAATGTTAACAAAGCCAAAGTGCTTTAGATCAGAGAAAAGGAAAGAAAGGTCAACATCCATATAAATGGTGACAAAGTGGAAAAAGTGAATGGGTTTTGATACCTGGGTGCTTGGCTTGACACTGCAGAAGTGGGAAAGAAATCAAGAGGAGAATTGGTATGGCAAAAGAGGCATTTAGTAAAATGAATACAATTATGTGAGGGCCTCTGAAATTAGAATTGAGAAAAAGACTGGTCAAATGTTATATATGGAGTATTTTCCTCTATGGTGCCAAAACTTGGACCTTGAGATAATACATTAGGAGAATAGAAGCCCTGGAGATGTGGCTGTGGAGAAGAATAGAGAAAGTCAGATAGAGAGATAAGGTGAGAAATGAGGAAGTTTAAGAAGAGTGTANTAAAAGTCAATTTCCTGAATTTTGCAGCTTAAATAATTATTTGACAAAGAATTAAACTAAAATGTTCTACATCATTCATTTGTAATTATCATAAAGTAATGTTTTCAGTTATTCTTTACTAAATAAAGAATAATCTTAATTTCTGAAACTTAACGAGAAATGAGGAAGTTTAAGAAGAGTGTATGAAAAAGGAGCATATTAGAGACAATAAAAAGCGAAAACTAATTGGATGAGATGAAAGAGACTAATTCGAGAGGAAGGCTTATGAAATGACGTTATGGAAGAAATGGTTGCAGCCAGAAAGAAACAAAAGAGAATTAAAATGGTGGATGACTTTAAAAAACGGTAGTTATACATCACAGGATAGACTAGCATAGAAAAAGAGGTGGTGCTCACTGGAAACTAACAGAAAACTAAAAAAAAACGAGCAATTATTTATTGTGACATCATCATAATGCTGGGCTGCAGATTTTAATCATATTTTTAATTTTTTTTAAATTAAAATACAGGCTCTCCTCCTCAAATTAGTAATGGCTTGCTCCTGTACATCATACTTTTCCTTTAACACTAGAGTCGTGCCGGTTATCTATCTAATATCTTTCGGGAAAATTTTTTTGAATTGAAATAACGTGACTTCCAGTTTGCATCGGAAGTTGGTGTATAGTTAATGGGGGCCTCCTGCCCCTAAGATTTTCATACCTGGTCTCGTCTTTCATCTATCTAACTCCGTTCTCGAGATTAAGGAAATACGGACAACAGTGGGAATTTATAGGTCAATTGCAGCCCCAATATAGCCTATAATTGCAACGGCAAAATTGCTTTACTATAATTTATAATTCTGCAGCTACAATTAGACATTATTAGTTTATGATGATGTAGAATAACGTAAAGGACCCAAATCCTCCTGTGCCTAGGTGCTCCGGAAGGTCTTAACCCACTATTGTAGATATATAATCGTTTCAATAAAGTTATTTTTCCTTGAAGACATACAAGTGGGGCGCATAGTTTCTTCAAATTCCTTGTCTTGAGGACACTAAAAAAGCCTTTTAATTCCCATTAAGAGTTCGTTCACGCTCAAGAACCATTGGTAAGTGACGGGCCCAACACATTTGTGTCAACTCTGCTGCTTGCCCTTGCTTAGTCCCCTGTTATGCGACTAACAATACGAAAGTGTTGAGGATGTTACGTGTCAAGAACTCGTTCATTAAATGGGGTAGTACCGAGTGACACCGTCAACAATAACTTGTTGCTACTTTATAACACCAGACTAGGTACCCAGACTCAAATATGGCTCTTCCCGAGTGATAGGACGTTGCCTTTACTATCTCGGCCATTGGGCCATCAAAGTAGATTTGTAGCCACACGTGAACACTATGATGGACACAGAAAGGCGCTTTTCTCTTTCTCTAATTTTAACTCTCCACCTTGCAAACACTATGAAGGACATAAATCCCCTAAAAGACCTTTCTCTATGTCCATCAGTGCTTACAATGGTTAAAATTATACGAAAGCCTTTATCAGTTTTATGCAATTTATACAGCTTATTAGATCTAATGCAGTTTACTAAAACTTTATTAAAAGTCAAAATAGCGACTTACCTTAACATGTTGATCTAAAGTTAAGTCTTTGACTGATAATCCCCGAATAGGACCTTGACAGCTGTGAGCCTACAAAGAAATTATTTTTAAATTCAGCACAGAAGTGGGAGATCAGACATTCATTTTGATTATTAAGATTTGACTTACCGCACCAGAAACCGAAGCTGCAGTTAGAGAAAGGCTAAGAAACGTAGCCAAACCTACTGCCACCATCCAACCCAGATACAACTGATAGGTGGCTCCTCGAGTGATAAATATCAATTGGAAAAGGCCATAGCAAGTTTCCGGAATGAACATGACATAACTGCAAAATAAATAGCTCTGGAACAGTCTGTCCGCTGCTTGGACCACGTTGCACATTTTGTGGTGCTTCAGTTGGACTCCATCCAAATCACCGGTGACTCCAGGTTCGGGACTTTGTTGCATTCTGATCAGATCCCGCGTCACCTCTACGAATCTTTTGGTCAGAGATGTACTGATGACCACGAAGCATAGCACGCTGGATAGCCAAATTCCGTAAGAAATGAAATGAACTCCTAGCATAGGTAAGGTCGAGAGCATAGCCAAGGCAAAACCGTATTTCTCGGCCAAGTGAGAATAGCAAGTATAGGCGTATGGTAAGGTGAATGCCATAGAAGCAAAGATCATGAATGGATATACCCCAAAAGCCAGAGCACGTTCCATGTGACTCAAATCGAATTCTGTTTGCCTGTGTTCCGCAGTAGTGGCTTTGACTTCTTCCCAAAGAACTGCTAGAGATTTTCGCGTTTTTGATGGTTTAGAGGGCTTGTTAAACATTCCCGAAATAGTGGCGCAACGAAAGAAATAGGAGGCAACAATAACTAGCGGGGATAGAGCAGGCTTTCGGTGATACATAAACCTTTCCGCTATCCATCCTATCTTAACGTAATGGTAGAAACCCGGGATGAAAGTAAACATGAGCAGGAAACATCTACCAAAATATGCCCAAAGGCACATGTTTAACGCTTTGCCAAGTAACATTCTGCGCTTGTTTATCAATTCTTCTTCGGGGGTATTTTTCTTTTGATCCGAAAAACAGCCGTACATGCCGGTGATGCTTAGAATTTTGAGCACGGGTTGAAAAAGACATTCGAAACATTTCAGGCAATCTTTTTCGGGGCAACTCGACTGCACCGCAAGTTCTAAAATTTTAGCTTTCATTTTGCCGATCGGAGCCAGCAGATGAATGAAGGTACCCTTAAGACGAGCAGAACTTCAAGGACTCGATCGATCGATCGATTGATTGCATCACTGATCGATTATCGCTAGCGTCAGACTTAAACAAACGAAAATATATTCGTTGTTGCACACGGATTTAAAATTTAAAAAAAATAAAGCAATTGATTTAAACGATAAAAGTGTGAATGTTTAAATTTAAAGATTTCGAATTCTTGCACGGAGGAGAATTAATGTAATTGGTACTTTTAATATCGATCTGTTTTGATGCCTGCAATTTATCGATTCCTCTAATTTGATTCTTTAAAGTAGACCGAATATCTAGGCCACTCTGTTTATTTAATGTAATTTATTTCTATATCAATAATAAAGCCAGGAACATACAGGATTTTCTTGAATTTAATCGTCAGAAATATAGTGCCATAAATTAATTGCTCCAGCTTGAGGAAATAGGATTGCTACCCGTCCTTGTTTGGTAGGACAGTCCTTACTTCAGTTGCTGTGTGTTTTCGTCCTTTACTTATTAATAAAATGTCTTCTAACAGGCCGGGATGGTGGAGTGGTTCCGTTTTTTTCACGTGTATAACCTAAATAGGCGCCATTTTCCCATAGTCTTTCGAGACCCCCTTGACAGATCGTCCGTATGTTGTATTGCCTTATCCCATCCTTCTTAACAGCAAAATGCATAGAAAAAAACCGCAGCTAATAGACATCTAGTGTTTCTAGTATTACTTGTGTACCGATACATTGTTACCTAGTGTTTCTCAACCGTATGAAAAGAACTTTTCTGGGAAGTATCACGAGACATCCATTAAATTTTTCGTCTGGGGAGCGTTAAATTGGGGTCTTCCGCCCTCGGATCCTTTCGTTAGAGCCCCGCCCGTTCATTGTCCTTACTTTGGAAAGCCAAAAGATGACAACCCTAAATTAATTACGCCTATTTGACTCGAGAGAATACGTGTCCCTAAATAGACTCTGCAGGAATACGTAAGTATCTCTAATTAAATAAACTGATTCATTTCTCCAGGAATTTATAGGGTGCCATCTAATTCAGCTGGCCTATTAAGGATTACAAACGGCGCTTTTTCTTTTACTCTCTGCCCTGTGGGTACTAAGAGGACCTTTTCAAAAGACAAGAAATAAAATCTGTTGTTTATTAATTCTGGCAATTAACCACGTAACTTTCGGTTTCTTGCAACACAAAGATGCTCCCGAAATTAGTGTTTCATATAGGATAAAATCTATTCGTGGCAAGACTTACTAGCAACTATGGTAATGGCTGAGTAGCATAGGATTTACGACTAACCTGGGATCATTTCTCACTATAAGGAATGATTGTGTACATTTTTATACCCTGTTCATTATTATTGTTTAGTCAAGTGATATTAAAAGGGGCAATGGGTCACTTACATCATATTTCCAATAAATCTTTTTGCAATTCAAGGCTGATTACAGACACTTTTCTCAAGGTAACAGAGAAAATATTAGAGATTTTTCTCATGTTTACATGAATTTCACTATTTTAGCATGTCATCAAGATAGTCTTCCATGCAATGACATTAAGCGTTTAGTAGTTAAGGGCCCAGACCAAGCTCTATGGAACAGATTTAAAATTGGCAATTTAAAAATCTAGAGGGGCTAGACCCTAAGCATTGAGGTCCTCTTACTTTCCAATTTTTTTACTTTGCTTAAGGGACTTAAATTTCTATTTATGCCGCTGCTTCTATGGGTAAGAAAAAATGCTTTATTGAAAACACTATTATGATATTGTAACACTTAAAACATTTGTGTTCAATTCTGATTAAGCTTTCTAGCTGGCTGACTTGTTTTATGATGTAGACTCAGATAGCAAGTCCAGCAAGGGTCTTTAACTCAAATCCTTCGGACCTTGATGCCTTCCACTTTATTTTTGCAAGATGGATGGTGGTTCCAAAAACATTTGGTATATTATTAATATAAAAAGGACCTCCAATAAAGCAGTTTCTTATATTTATCATCTATGATAAAATGCTCTATTCTGGATTATTTTAAGCAGCTAATTGAATATGGAGGTTGATTTTCATTACTTCTGAATTTCAAAATAGGCCAAGATAGTGAAGATGTCGGCCTACTGTTCCGTGGTTTGGGAATCTCAAATTTTTCATGGGTCTTTCACCATTATGGGCCTGACTGAACCCATGATAGGCATAGAAAGATCCTAAGTGTCTCACAGTTTAAAAAGTTACTGTTTGTAAGATTCACATAGCAAAATTTATTGTCATTCATAACTTCAGATATATTAAATTGCGTCATGTTTATAAGATGATAGTTATACCAGCAAAGCAGCTTGATTTTTCCAATAGAACCAGTATGAATAGATGAGTAACAATGTCGCGACTGTATCACAATGTATTAAGAAATATGGCTTGCGTTGTGTTGATTTATTGTAGAGGCTAATGCCAAGCTGCTGTCAGTGCATTATTTGGAGGCCAAATTATAATAAGCATGCTTACATTCATCCCCTGTAGTACTATAAACTTTTAGATATTGTAAGTGCACTTGTTGCATTCAGTTAAGATAAAAGAAGAGCCTGGACATTTTAAGAACTATGAATCTTTCATTTAGTATAAAATCTATTTTAATGCTATATATTAATGCTATACAGGTCAATAAAAAAATGCTAAATACAATTTAGCAAAACAATTAAAGTATATTTATTGTCATAAAATAATTTATTTTACATTCCTGTAAGCAGAAATAATTTTTTTTTTCACTTAGTTTTAGAACTAATTTTTGTCTCGTCTCTGGAGATTTTCTTATTTTGGGTGTCGCCGGTCGGTTTAGTTTCTTCTTTGAGCGGACCCCAGTCGAGATTTTCGATTAATTGTTTCTTTCCGTGAGGTGGCGGACCCAATAACTTCTCTATGTCGTCGTAATTCAGAATTTCCTTTTCCAGTAAAGATTCTGCCAACTGAAAGAAGGGAATTTAAAATAGTTTAATCTACATAAGATTATAAATACTTAAACAATTATATTGTGTTTGAATTTATAGCATTTCTTATAACTTACTATAAATTATTTTTTTGGAGTGAAAACTGTAGTATTTTACATTATAAATCTGTCATTGGTAATCGACGGAAAGTGTTTTCCTTGAGTGTTAGATTTTTCGGAAATTTTAATCCATAGAATTTAAATTTGAAAAATTCCTCTAAAGAGTTTCCTTAATAAGTATCAATTAAAGCACAGTTAGCCTATTTCTTGTAAGTAAGATGGATTTCCAATAATCAGTAAGGGAATCTACTGTATTTTGTAGTGTTTTTGACAAATTAATGGGTGGTCTGCTCAGATACAATGGAGAAAATCCTGATTAATTTTGACCCCAAACAAATAAGATATAAATTTTTAAAGTTGTGCTTGACTTTTGGATCTGCATACCAGATATCTATTACACTAAGAAAGATAGAATTCAAAGTGATCTTTATATATTTAAAAAATTTATACTATGTGTAATACTAAATAATATCAATTTGTTCCTTGTGTGTAGTCCATTATGTTTAATAACCCACTAAAACCTACATTTACATAAGTAAGAACTATTACTCAGAACATTCTTCATTTGCATAAATACAAAACTACGCTACCAATTACTTTAAACAGCTAAATTTTTTTTCTAAAGATAATTTCATAACATTAATTAAAATTATTGATGCCAAAGTCCAAAAATTCTTGAATTAATTTCCAGGACTGTTGTATGTGTATTCTCTGACTACATAATCAATGTATTTTGATGAGACAAAAATTCTTGTATTGCAAGATTCGTGCAAATTTTAAAGTTGGCATTGATGGTATTATAATCTTCAAAATGTAAGTTGAAGGAGTAGGGCTGGACTTATATTATTTTTTACTTGCTATTGGTATTTACAATTTATTATAAAGGCAAAAGCCTTAAGTTTTAATGAGATTGTCTCATGCTGTTTAAAAATAAATTTCTACAATTCAACATTTTAGACCAGTGGTTCCCAAAGTGATCTAATCTAGGGGAGTGTCAAAGACAAGATCCTGTCCGAATTGTGACCATAAGCAAGTGTTTGGTTCACTGACAATCCTTTCCTCCATTAAAATGGGTATGAAACATTGCATTTAATGGTTTTCAGATGTGGGGGCAATGTACTGTACAGTAAGGACACAAGCCCCCCTCTCACAAGGGAAAATAGATTGGGGGCATTGGGTATAGGTTTATGGAATCACTGTTTGACTCTCGGTAAGCTATCAATCACTTTCTAAAAGATGCTAATAAGTACTCCATCTACTTTGTGCAGGTTGTGCACAAAGTAAATAGTAACATGTTACTTGTTACAGTAATTCTCAATTTACGGAAATAAATATATTTGAAAACAAACTCACCACTTTCAACTTATCGGCATTATCCATAAGGATACGTTCAGTATGTTTGTAGGCTTTGGCTACTAATATCTGTGCTTGCTAGAAAATAAAATAGGAAAACAAAATTAATTTAAAAACTTTTTATTGAAGATGAAAGTTGGTAGTTATATTTTGGTCTACCCTACATTATATTTTAAGTATTTAGGCAACTGAAGTATTGAAGCTATCTTTTGGGTTATAGTATATTCACAATGGTCTAGTTTAGCATGACTATAGTGAGTGTGAGTGAGTCCTGGGTCAAATATTTGTCACATTAACTCTTCCAAAAATAAATGAATAATCTTGTTGTATGTCAGTAGATACTATGTAAAACAAAAATCTACTATACTAGGCAATCATTTGAGACTATTCAGGTAGTCTCAGATGATTGCCTAGATGCCATTACTTATTGTAGTGAAAACATATTTTAACACTGTTATGTTAATTGTATTCATATTATGCAGTTATAGAATAAAACAGCAAGTGATTAGTAAATAAAAAAAGTTCATTATTTGGGGATAAAAATCAAACAGATGGGTAGGACATATGCAACATTTTTTAAGTTTTGTTGTTTGCATTAATGAGAAAGTCAGATTATATAACATTTTAAACAAAATAGGAGCATTTCCATGTCCACTATTAGTAAGTATCAAGAGTTGGAAAATCTCTCCCTAAACTTGTGATGACAATTCCCGTAAAAGGAGAGAGAAACGGTTTTACTAAGATATTATGTAAACTCTCTCACATGTAATAATTTTTTTTAAACTAAATATATTTATTTACTGTAGAGATTTAAGTGTGGGTATTGCTGCTCTCTGTCAGGACTCTCATGACACCACAAATAATTGAGGTTCGCGTAGATCAACTGCTTGCTCGGTCCTACTTGCAATCTTAAGAACCAAACAGCAGAACGCGCATGATGATAACGAGTGAGAAATTAGTATTTACCTCGTCAATAGTTCTAGCCAAACGTTTACTGTAAGGTTTCCTTCCTATGAAATTTCCCATTTCTTCTTCGGTAGGAAAAGACAACAGACCCACAATGGGATCCATTCCAAAGTGTTTAATCTGGGCGTAGGCCATTTTGGTTACTTTCTTTAAATCGTCTTGTGCTCCTAATACAAAACACAAAGTTATTTAATTATGTAAGATTACAAATAAAACATTTATAAGTTTGTATTATAGATACTTGGAATAGTAATAGTATTTGCTTAACATAATCACAAAAGTTCTGATAGGCTTGGCATCTTAAATTGAAACTCTATTTCTGCACATTCCTTAATAACATATAGAGATGACCAATGAAATTACAGGACAGCTGGATGACAAGGAATAAAGGCATCGGGCTTTCAATCCTCAAATTTCACAGGTGATGCTCCCATTCCTCATCACTCAACTGCCTTATTGTGACTTGGCCAAGCCAATAATCGGCTTTTTTTAGTGTCTTAGGTTAAAACGTTTGCTACAAATTACTGAATTTGTTTTTTAATTATAAACATTTATGTAATTGGTATTACCTGTGCTTATTTTATTAAATGTTAAAGATTCCGCCACTCTTCCGCCAAGTGCCATGCACATTTTTTCAAATAACTAAAAGAAAAATTTTTAATTTATTTATGTAACATACTATTTCTAATAATAAATATAAATTCAAAAAATATTACTTCTTCGGAAGAATAGAGTTTTTGGTCGGATGGGAGATATTGTGCAAATCCGAGTACATTTGTCGTTCTGGGAACAATCGACACCTGAAAGAAAATACATGGATATTCATTAATTTCTTTTACTCAAGCATAGAAATTTCTTTGTATCGATATAAAATTATATAAATTTTAATGATTTAAAAGTCAATTTCCTGAATTTTGCAGCTTAAATAATTATTTGACAAAGAATTAAACTAAAATGTTCTACATCATTCATTTGTAATTATCATAAAGTAATGTTTTCAGTTATTCTTTACTAAATAAAGAATAATCTTAATTTCTGAAACTTAACAATTTGGTCTTTTAAAATAACAACACACGACGACAAATTTGCCCATTTTAATTCGGGAGCTTTAATTATAGTGTATTCTCAGTTATCTGTGAAGAGTGTCATTCGTCATAGCACAAGGATAAACAAGAATGTGCACGAACAAAATTCCCATCTTTGTGGACCATTACATGACTGATAATTTGTAAAATTTAATATCCATTCCATGAAGTTTTTCTCTATGTCGTTATCTATAATTATTGAAGAACTAATAAAAAAAACACAACACATGGGGATGTGTCTCCTGAAAGGACTTTCTATGGACAGCTGGCCCCTATTTCGGTGTTACACATGTAAAGAAACAGAAAATTTTACAGAGTCAGCCCGTTGGTCGGGTGTATACCCACAACCAGTAGTTTTATCCACTCGGCCACTTGTGGGTACCGAGATGCAAGGATAATTGTAAGATTTTTTTTTTACTTGAACACTTCTGGTGAATATGTGGGTGTAAATAGTGACAAGTAACAAACATTCATTTCCTCTAAGAATTTTCAAAGATAAAAAAAGTAGGTAGAGTATCAAAAACTTGTTTGTCATTTATGAAAAAATGGCAGCTGTTTAGAGTTCAATTGTATTAGAATGTCTATATAATTGCAGTAAGTATATAAATTATGCAATACAGAATAATAATATAATGTATTAAAAGCAGGCATAACTTTATCACCTTTAATAAAGCGTCGGTATATTTCAACATCCAACCCATTATTGCGTGCCCGCATTCGTGATAAGCAATCACTTTTTTCTCTTCTGGCGAAAGGACTTGGCTTCTTTTTTCTGTACCTAAATTGATAAATATAAAAATATATTTTTTATTATTGTTTAAATGTGAAGTGAAATTATTTTGTCAGTAGATATTTAAAATTAATTAAAAAAAATAACATAGAAATAGGCAATGACAGGTGGTTAAGGATTCAGCCTACAGTTCTGGGAGGACTAAGAAATTTTCATTCATAGTCTGTACTAGGTATTTCAAGCCTTGTCCTTCACCACCTGGTTGCACACATGATAAGTATAATTAAAAAGACCTACTACTAGAAGGTCTTTCTCATAAAGTTTTACATACGACAGAGATAAAAGGTGATGCGGCACTATGATTTCAAGACCCTTTATCTTTGCCCATTTAGAACTAATGGAGAAAGTTAAGAGACAGTGATGTCATCTCTTGGAGTATTTATTTTTATTGTAATAAGTATTATAGGATACTACTAGAATCCTATAATACTTATTACAATAAAAATAAATACTCCAAGAGATGACATCACTGTCTCTGAACTTTCTCCATTAGTTCTAAATGGGCAAAGATAAAGGGTCTTGAAATCATAGTGCCGCATCACCTTTTATCTCTGTCGTATGTAAAACTTTATGAGAAAGACTGAGAAATCAGCTACAATCATTGGAAAAAATCAAATAAACTAAATTTTCTAGATACAGTAGTGTCCTGTAAGCTCGACTTAATGCAGACCGAGAAGGTGAAGAGTTACCGAAAATGACAAGTTTTATGGCACAGCGACGAAGCTAGTCTGAACAGCAGAATTTTTGTAAATGTATTATATTTGCAAATTCACACACACACACATTAACTACATACCAATTTAACATACCAATACAATACAATGACTATTTCTATTTCAATCACACTTCACCAGCACTAGTTTAATCAAAACAAACATTTTTGACCCCATTCAGAGGGCTATCTCAGGTTAAAAACACAGAAATTTGTAATTAAATTTTAAAAAATATTATTGGCTGATTTTGAGTTATTGACATTTTCATCATGGTATATTGGAAAAAGAGTAATATTCTTTGTTAACACATGGAACTGATGTTATTATTGACAGTACAATAAATCTCACAATTGGATGTTTTCTCTCTACCCATGTACAAAATTCGCTGTTCTGTTATCTCTGGTCTTTGCCTGATAATGCATATGTGGGATCGGGCTATGTATGTTTATTACATTAATAAAGATATTGAGTTGATAGTACAATAACTTTACACTAGAATCAAATAAGTTAGAGGTAAAAATTAGATTATGTGTATCTTTTTTTTGGATGACAAAATGAGTTTACAAAATGTCGAGTTATCGGGACTCTACTGTATAGAACAATGGATAAAATGTAATAACCTCTCCTATTTCTGGTTATATATCTTTTCGTACTGGAGACCATGTTGTATTTTCATACAACATGGTCTCCAGAACAGATTAATATCATAAAAGGATCAGAATTGCTGGCTGGACAGCCAAGGCAGTTGAGGCATCAGCCCACTACTATGGTGGACACAGGATCAAATTATGGGCAGTCAAAAGACTCCAGGAAATTTTGGGAATGGATTGTCTCAGATATGTCAGGTCATTGCAAACTTGGCCAAATCCACGACACTTTTTTTTACGTATATAAATTTTTTAATGCATTTTTCAGCTTTCACAGTATTATTGGCATCTGTGATCAAAAATAAAAGTGTGTGGCACTCATGTTTACATTTTTAGTCACATAATACTGTGAAAGCTAAAAAAATCTTTTTTTTACCTTTTAGTGCATTTTTGTGAATGTTAAAAAATATTTTTTAAGTTTTATACTTAAACATTTATATAAGGAACACCTAATTATCGAAATTCTTAGTGGTTTAGAATTTAACTGGCAAGTGGGTGAAAACTGAGTAACGAGACTTTATCTAGATATCAAGACTAAAAAGGGGCCAGGGCTTGCTGCTTTGCACTCACAATTTTTAAACTACGAAGGTCATTCTAAACGTAAAGAACGTTTGTTTCATTATAACACATATGATACCTTAGCTATTTTTCTACGTAGTCACCATAAAAATTTAAACATTTGTCATAGCGTATCACCAGGTTTTCTATGCCTTCTGCACACTCAGTTACTGCCTCTTTCAGTTTGTTGTCACTTCCATAGTGATTCCTGGCCAAAAACTACTTCAATTTTGGGAAAAGATGGTAATCACTTGGAGTCAAATCTGGACTGTAAGAAGGATGTTCAAAAACTTCCCACTTAAACTGTGGAAGCAAGTTCTTTGTCAACGCAGCAGCATGCAGACGTGCTTTATTCTGAAGAAGAAACTGAAGCTTCATTCATCGCATTACCATAGACCTCGATAATCTTTCTGTAAATTTCGATGGGTTGGACTTTTTTTGCATTCAAAAAGCATATTACACTTGGCGGAATCTTTAATTTTGTCACACATTTCAAAGTCACACTATAAACAGTAAATGATCATTGCCTCTTGCTGTTAGCATCAAACTGGCATGAAAAAATGGGAAGGTCCATGACACAGTAGTGGAGTGGTGGGAGAACTGCATGGCTTGTCAGATCAAAACGTTCTTTTCTTTTAGGATGACCCTCATAAGTGTATAGTCTGTTATCAGATTTTTACAAATTTTAATTTTTTGCAAACTGTAAAAAAAGTTTATTGTCATCAAGAACGCATATATATATATGCAAAGTTTCAACTAGATTGTAAGTTGGAAATTGAGTTACAAGATTCCAGACAGACTGAATAAGTTAATAAAAAGTGAATCATTATTATTTAAAAACAGTCCTCCTTTAAAATACATGATTTGAAAGAAAAATAAAACTAATGTTCCTGTTTAGCTTTATTATTCCCATATATTGGGTTGTTCGGAAAGTAAGTTCGTTTTTTTTACCACTAGACGGATTAGTCGTATTTTTCTGCCATTTTCATTCTAAACCGTATTATCATTATATATTTTGACAGCCAGCATTTTAAGGCTTATTTGTAAAAAATTTTGTTTGATTTTGTTTAATTGTTTATTTTTTGTGTCCCATCAAATATGGAAGATCGAAAGCAGCATTTTCGGCATATTTTGCTCTTTTATTACCGAAAAGGTAAGAATGTTGTTCAAGCGAGAAAAAAAATTGTGCGATGTGTATGGGGAAGATGTATTGACAGAGCGACAGTGCCCAAACTGGTTTACAAAATTTCGTTCTGGCAATTTCAATATCGAAGATGCACCACGTTCTGGATGGCCAGTTGAAGCCGACGAAAACAAAATAAAGATACCAATTGAAGAAAACTGCTGAATAACAACACGTGAAATCACTAAGAGATTAAATTTGTCAAATTGAACTGTTTATGATTACTTGAAACAAACTGGTTTCGTTGCAAAGCTCGATATATGGGTTCCACATGTTCTTAAAGAGAGATGCTCTCTTTGGTGGGATTTTAAGGAAACATTTTTTTTGGAGCTTTTACCAGACAATTTAATAATTCATTTGAAAGTGTACTGCCATCGAGTAAACAAATTGAGTAATATCGTCAAACAGAAAAAACAACCAGAACTGATAAACAAAACAGGTGTAGTGTTTTACCACGATAATGTCAAATTTCACACAAGTTTGGTAACTCGTCAGCATGTTCCATCTAAGTTATAACAGTTTCTATCACATCAACCATATTCGCCAGATCGAGCACACTCGGATTATTACTTGTTCCGGTCTATATACATATTTTTTTAACTGTAAGACATTTACTTGAAATGACAATGTCAAAAATCATTTGGATCAGTTTTTTGTAAGCAACAATCAAAACTTTATGAATGTGAAATCATGCTATTACCAGAAACGATGACAACAGGTATTTGATTAAAATGGTCAATATATAATTCAATAAAATATTTATTTATAAAAAAAAAATTGTGTTTTTTTCCGTGGAAAAAACGAAATTACTTTCCGAACAACCCAATAACTCTGAAGTAACTTGTGCTTGTTCCTACATAAGGAACAGTAAGATCTGGATATGTTTTACAGCTGCGAACTCTTTGCCATCAATTCTTCAGTTTATCAGTCAAACTCTGAGAAAGAATAAATGATAGTACTCAGTATTCTAAACTTTCTCTGACCCATCACAAATGCCAGGCTGCAATTTTTAATCTTCTCTTGATTTTAAAAAAATCACCTGACTTCTGGTGTGGACCAGAACTTCATATATATTGGGGGCCTCTGGCCACTAAGCTTTCCATATCCGATCTCAATTTTCATCTAACTAACTCCATGCTCAAGTTTAATGAATGACAGACAGACAGAGGGAATGTATAGGTCTACAGTTTAAAAATACAGCCAAATAATGTGTTGAATAACATTATAGTTCTTACCTCCAACTACTCTCTCTACTGCATATTCGAGATCTTCGGCACTTACAGATGACTTTTTATACCTCGCAGCGTGAAGAGCCGCCTCATTGCACACATTAGCAATATCTGCACCTATCGTAAATTTTGTTTATTAGTAAACATTCTTAGATCCAAAAAATCTTTTCATAATTATTGTCCTGAAAATCCTGTTATCATATTACATTTTTGTCAGTAAATTAACCTAATTTTTAATATAAGTGTAAAGTTATTAGTTTCACCTTCAATTTTGATATATTTTTAACTGTAAACAAATGCCAAAAATATTCAAATATTATATTTTATTTGTTTTATAGACCTTTTTTCTTTTAATTTTAATGCGTATAACACCAAAAAATTCAATATTTACGTGCGGCTTGTGCACTTTTCCAACTAATTTTGATTCAAATTTTTTACAAGTAAAAAAGACATTTCCAAAAATAATAATAATAAGTCAAAAATCATTTCAATTGTTGCAAAATTACAGTTTTAATTTAAAAATTATGCAAAATAAAAATTCTACTTTCTATAAATTTAAATTTTACTTACCACTAAAACCGGGCGTTAATTGTGCTAACCTTTGTGAATACTGTTGGGGAGGATGAACTAGAGTAATAGACTGCAAGTGTTGTTCGAATATCTCTTTTCTCTCGGCTAGAGTGGGCAAGTCGATCATGATGTGACGATCGAATCGACCCGGTCGAAGTAATGCCTGTACGTATATATTAAAGCAGTAAGTTGATGTCAAATCTTTACCACAATGAAAGTATTCTTTTTAGTAAATGCAAAAGCAATAATTTTAATGCCTCAAAGACCATCTTTCTAAGAGCCGCCACAAACTACAGAAAGCAGGAGTTAGTGTATGCTCTGTCATGCTCCAAAGCACAGCCTTCTTTCCCCGAAGCTACGAGTCATTTTTGCTAAGTAAGCTAAGCGAGCATAAAGCAGCTGCAATCTACACAGCATTTTCTCGTGTAAAAGTGCTGCATCATGGGAGATTAGCGAGTAGTGTTGCCACCAGGCTGGTTTTTAAATCCATGGTCTGGATTAATTTGTCCAGTTTTCATAGAAATTGTGAAATTATAATGAAACAAGATAAATTTATAAAAATATTTGCAAAATACTTGCATATATTAGGTTTATTCCGACACAAGTCCCAAACTGGTTTAAAACTGGCATGAGCATTGTTCAGTTTTTGGATGTAAAATGAGATTGTGCATGCCTTGTACAGTTTCTTACAATGCACATGCCTCTTTTGCTAGCGTGACTGCTCTGTCTGTTGAATTCTGTCAACAGCGTGCATACACTTGTCTCACTGTGTGGGCGTGAAGAAAGGGGTGGGGTCTTTCAAGTCATCGGGTATGCTAGTGCACATTTGCTAGCATTTTGCTCTCGCAAAGCTGTAGTTTGTGGCAGCTCTCAGAAAAAAAGTATGTTCTATACAATAAAATTTATTAAATAAAATTATTATGATTTGTGGCTGTTTCTTGCACGGGGACAGTCATAGGTGGTCCATCAATCCATGACATTGAATGGCATGGACTCCTAGCTCTGAACAGCAGACTCAGGAGCAGTGGGATGTTTTATAGTTCTCTTGATAACTAGTCACTCCAAATTTCAAGATTTCTTTATGACAAATATCTAAATTCTTATTTTAAATTGAAATGATTGTCACCTTGTCATCATTCTTGTTTAATGTTAACTATTACTGAATTATAAATAAAATATATCAATTATTTTTCTATAAATTCTTGAAGTTGTAAAAATGACCGCACATAAATATACAAAGTCAAATGCCTCCCAATTAACTAGAGAGCATTTTCCTGTAATACAGTAGCACCCCAAGCAGACTATTGTTAGGTCCAATTAGAGCCATCTTTTTCAACATCTTCGAGCCACACTCAGAGCTGTAATAAACTACCATAACAAACCCAGAAGTTGAAGCAGGAAGAGAAAAATAGATGTGTTGATACTACCGCTCAGAATGCTGTTACAAAAGATATCATTTACAATGGCAGTCTCTGAGCCGAACCTCAAAGTAAATATCGGAGCTTGGGTGCTCAGAGCAACCTCCCTCCGAGTGGATCTGTTATGCTTGCATGTTACGCTTGATTTTGAGTCAAGATTAAAAGATGAAGGCTGGCAACAAGAAAGAATTAGTGTGATAAAGTAAGACAATGCAACATTGGGACAATAGAAAATACTTTCAGGAGACATTTTCTATGGAAAAGTGGCCACTATCTAGGTATTTGATATGTGAAGAAAACTCCCCCAAAAAAACTCCATGCAGCCAGCTGTGGATGAGATGTAAAACTGTGACCAATCACCACTTGACCACTGGAAAATTGGCAATAAAAAAATTCAAATCTGAGAAGAAGTAGTAATTCAATCAAAAGTGAGACCAATAATGCCAAAGAGGAGAGATAGAAAAAGGAATTTTTAAAGAATATTTAAAGAAATATAAGACCTTTTATGTATAATTTGTATAACGGAAATAAAAAATCAAGATCTGTAACAAATAAAAACCGTTAATTACCTTGTCTAAAACATCAGATCGATTTGTTGAAGCTAACATAATTACACCTTCTTTTGTAGCCATACCTGAATAACAAAAACAATTATTTTTAATTTAATTTTGGTATTTAAATTCAAATAATATTTTTAATTTCAATATATTAAATGATACTTAATTTTAATAAATTAAACAAAAATAACCTATATTTATAGACTGAGTGAAGTTGCTTAAGTCTTGCTCCCACTTGCAAAACAATTATTACAGAAAGCAAAGAAATATTCTATTTGTGTCCATTTTTTTCGAGAGTGTAGAATGTCTCACATGCAGGAAACGAAAATTTGAATAATGTCTTTTGGTGCAAGTGATGTCAGAATCCAAAACTGGGCGGTAGTACGCTCGCAGTCATATTGGGTTTTCCAATAAGCTGTGTGGTTCTTTGATGAGTAAACAAATGATAATTTTTCAGAGAAAGCAATAACTGTATTCAATAATGTACAAGTTGTTTTAATGTACAATCTTCTACCATCTTTTGAACAGTTCCATAATTCTTTGATCAAAGAACTTCCCGTCTTTCTTGGCAAAAAAACTGTTCCAAGTACAGTTTGATGTTGTCCTTAAAAACAGAGTGCCGTTAATTTAAGGAATTCCGAAGAGTGAAATGGGTGGTAATCAGAGGTGTAGTATCTGAAGAATATGAAGGATGTGGCGAGACCTCTCGGCCCAGCTCTGATCACATTTGCAATATTTGACACTGTTGCAACAGAAGACCCTTCTGGTTTACCAATTCCGGACACTTCTTGTGGAGAGCTGCATTCAGTTTGTCCAGTTGGCCATAATGCACATCCAAATTGGTTCTGTTCTTCGGAAGCCATCTATCAACAAAAACTGCAGACTTATTGGCCAACTCTAATGTCTCATGCTCAATTTCTTTCCTCGTGCACTTTTTTAAAAGTTCAATATCGATGGACATCTAAAAGCTTTCTAATACAACAAAACATTATTTACTTACAGCAGTACATTTACGCAGTTTTATTGTCTGTAATGTTGACCAATCGACTTTACGACCATATTCGTTTTCTATTTAATATACTGACATTCCATTTCTGTATGCAATAACAAAGTTAAGCATTTTTTAAGTTCATTTTCATAATTCT
The DNA here is from genome assembly GCF_000671375.1 of Centruroides sculpturatus. Taxonomy (NCBI): domain Eukaryota; kingdom Metazoa; phylum Arthropoda; class Arachnida; order Scorpiones; family Buthidae; genus Centruroides; species Centruroides sculpturatus. The sequence goes on along the minus strand of NW_019384693.1, from coordinate 64,380 downwards.
TTCTTCTGTTGTAACATTACTTTACAATGATCCCATTCCTCAAAATCTAAAGCTTATTCCCAAACAAGAAAAATTTTAACCGATAAAATTGTAAAAAATGCAAAATAAATACAAAAATATAGAGTATGTGGTCCTAATAAAGATATGATGTTGACAGACATGTTTCTGTTTTGTTTTACAAATGAGATACTTGGATAATGTTCTCTTCTCAACAAATGGAAATTTTAATAACCGAGTAAAAAACTCGGTTATTAAAATTTCAACTCTACTTATTTTTTCTGGATATTTTTTAATTTGCTTATATTTCAATACAAAATTCCATTCCAACATAAGAATTTCTGCTGAATTAATTTATTATACATGCCACTCCATTCTAACGTGTAAATTGAGTTGCCATAAATAATATGCACAAATTTTCATTTGTTCATATTAATTAACTTAGTTTAAGGAATTTTAAGAAAAATTTGAGTGTACGTATTTGGGTAAAGGGAAATTAGGGGACAATATTTTTAAAAATAGTTTGAGAGATGGATGGCTAGAAGCAACAGATAGAGAGAATGCTTTTGATTTGGATATGCTGTTAATTCTATCTCAAAATACTCTTTCCCAAAACAGAGAATGTTCTCTAATACAATTGTATGTTGTGAATAGCATTCAGTCATCCATATTGGACATGAAGAAATTGAGGTTACAGATGAAAGAGTAGTCGAAAGACAATTATCCACTCATCTCTATAAGGCAAGAAAATCTACGAGAGAGAAAGTCACCCAGAATCGCATCTCTAAGAAGCAAAGATCTCACAAGACATGAACAAATGTTTAGCTAATTGGTAACTAGCATGTGATGTAGACACTGTCTCTTAAAGACAAGAGACAATGATAAGAATATGGCACTTGAACTTCTCTTCTTCATTTTTCTGTTTAATGACAAATCCTTCATTCTAAAGAACAAAGAACTTGTACTTAGTGCTAAACTTTAAAAACACACTTATCCAACTACATTCCAAAAAACTAAAACCTTGTGTGATCTTGGTTCTGAATATTTGGTTTCTAGATGGTTTGACCAGAAATATCCGAATTAAATTTACGATATAATCTGCCGATAAAGAGGTTGCGGCCGAAGTTTTCATCTGTAAAACGTGAACGTGAACATCAAATGTTGAGCACCGCTTACAAGATAGTGGTGCTCGACGTTCGCGTTTTAAATATGAAAACTTCAACCACAACTTCTGTAATAATCTGCCAAGTGTTTGAAAGGAGTCACTTTATTGTGTCTGTATAAAGCAAAGTAAATTACAACACAGTTTCATCAGAATCAACAGAAATGTCCAAATTAAATTTATTCACATTGTCCTCAACTTTCTCCATTACTTATAACTATAATTCACTCAATTTAAAAAAAGTTATTTCAAATTTATAGAAAAATGTATTGATGTGGTGCCATATTTTTTGAACTTTCAGTACATACTTTACAATCAAAAATGATTTAAAATATACTCCTAACAAATATATTTTAACTATTGTTTTATGTTTAAAATTTTATATTTATATATAAACAATCACAATAAAATAAAAAGTATTCTATATAAGAAAAAAATGCTCTATAGCATACAATTTACCATCTAATTCCACTAATAATTGGTTAAGAGTCTGCTCTTCTTCGCCCGTAACGCCTTCTATATTCCTATGCAAATATATATTATTTATATTAAGTATATAAATAATTAGTATTTTATTATATTTTTAATTAATATATTATAATTTAAAATTAAAAATATTCTTAAATGCTTTTATATGACTGCTGGACAGCCAGAACTGTAAAGACAACTGCATAATTTCCGAGCTTCTTATGCTCGGAAATTATTATGGACAAGTTTGAATTTGACCATAATAGATTAGACCTTGTCTCTTGTCACTCCATTATGGACCCAGCCGCAGGCGCGAAGAGCATGAAAATGCCCTTTTGATACCCACAATGTTGAAAGACATGAAAATAAAAATAGAAAATGTTTTCGTTGGAGAAACTCAAGAAAATTGTTAATGATTTGTTTATATGTAATTAATTCTGTCTACTTTCATTGTCTAATAAACTATAATCATTATCATCGGCATTCAGTATCGATGATTTGACAGCTATACAACCAAGGTGATGAAGATGAAGATGTCAGTCTGTTGCTCTATGGATCAGATCAGATCTGAAATTAATAGCAGCACAGCCAATGCTGAACATGTTGCTCTAAGAATCCGGATTCAAGTCTGAGTTGGATCATCATAAATATTTGCAGGTGGTTTGACCCATACATGTTAGAACTATTCTTAAACATCAGTTGGTGGCTGCATTGTAAATCTAGCTAAATTTATGATGTGCACGAGAAAAGAATTTCTAAGTACCCATAAGGAGTGATACAGAAAGCAAATTAAAAGCAAAATACTTTGAATATTTTAAAATAATGATTATAAAATAATAACGTTAAATTTATATTTATATATCTTTACCCAGTACTTCTTTTACGACCAATTGCATCAATTTCGTCAATATATATAATACAAGGTGCCCTTTTTCTTCCTTCTCGAAATAGATCTCTTACTCGTGCGGCTCCAAGACCTGATTGATTTAAATTCTGTATTAATTTTTTTGCAGTATGACTTCATACAAATCCAAAAATATTTTATTACTATAGATTTTCAAAGCTTAAAATTAAAAAAAAATTGCTTTATATAATTACTACCTGATTCAATATATCATGTAAATTTTATTAAAGTTAATTTTATTAATTAAATATAAAGTAATTTGTCTACAGGTAGGTGGTTAGGCTGCCATCTTGCGATAAATTTAATAATAGTGAATACATTCATTTTTAATTTTAATATAAAGTTTTGAAAGAAAAGAATTTGCCCAAAGCAGGACTCAAATCCTGAACTCCTGCTTATCATGAAGACACAATTAGCCTTAATATAGTCGATGATCTGGCTTTAATTAAGATTTAGGTTAATGGATTAAATGTTTACATTTTGAATAATGTATTTGTTTGTAAATTTTTAATTATGTTTACTATTAAAAAAAGAATTAAAAAGCAGAAGACTGAATGCTCTTCAGATCCAGATTATGGCTTAAGTGGCTACGTAAAATATCATGTGATGATGGCAATGACGAAACTGATTCTATTAGTTGTTTTGTATAAGTATTTTTACAATTAAGTGCCAAGATATACAAAATATATTAGTTAATCTTTTTTATAATTTACTTACCACCAATCATTTCAATAAATTCAGAGCCAGCCATTGCCAAAAATGGGACATTGGCCTCCGTTGCTACTGCTTTTGCCAGCATAGTTTTACCGCATCCGGGTGGTCCGAGCAACAAAACTCCTTTAGGTACTTTAGCACCAAGACGCTATTGGAAAACAATTATTCATATTAAAAAGCATACTTTTGAAACATAATTAAATATATTCAAAATTATCAAGATCAATGCAGTGGAAACTTGCTTGTTTTTGTGTTTTGACTACATAAAAAGCATAATGCATTTAAAGTTTCACAAACTATAAATACTATAATGCAATTACTATATTTGAACATATGTTAGATTTTGAGTAAATTAATTTAATGTAACTTATATGACTTAATTTCACAGCCTCTATAATCATCAGATGATGTAGTAATTTCCAATTACGTGGAGAGTTTGGTCTCGTATGTAACTGGAAATTACATGAAAACAATTAAATTATAAACATTTAAACATTTTTTTATACATTAATGGTACATAAAAAAACATACCGTGTAACGTTCTGGTTTTTTGAGGTAGTCCACAAATTCCATTATTTCTATTTTAGCTTCTTTTAATCCGGCAACATCTTTGAAACGCACTCCTTTACCAGATCCAGTTAAAGGATCCACAATTGTGAATTTTGCTCTTCCAAACTGAGACTAAAACATAATATCACACTTAATATCTAATTATCATCATTAAAAAATAATAATAAGCAAACTTTTAATTAAAAAATTCCAAAAGTTTTTCAATAAACACATTTTCAAGTGAACTGAAATGTATGTTTAATATAAAGGATCCTAAATATTTAATAGTAGTTTAATTTTTATAGTCGACGTCAGCAACCTTTCAGCGATGGCACAACCACCAATGAAAGGTTGCCGAACCATGGTGTACACTATTCTGTTGAAACAAATGCATCTTATTCCAGGTATCCCACAGTCTTTGACCATAAGTTTAAACAGGTCTTAAACCTGACTGAATCCGTGACAGGCATGAAAGGCTCCTTAAATTGCAGGATAGAGAACTTAATATATATATATAATTACTAAATTGACCCAAATATTAGTCAGTGTTGACATCAAGCATTTATTTGTCAAGAACTTTTTCAACAGAAACTGCTCAACTTCTAACAGCGCAATTTAAATGAATAAGGAAATGTTATAAGTTTAACCAAATAAGAAGTGATAATGAAACATTCAGTCCAATGAAACATTCAGTCTGATGAAAAAATCTTCAAATTCAAAGGTATTGTCTTCTATGTGAGGTATGTAGATGGCATACTAATTTTATATGATTCTGATATTACTACAGCACGAAACATTGAAAGTTATGCAAATACTTTGAACAAAAACATCAAATTTACTTACGAAGATAAGATACATAATGAGATTAAATACTTGAATATCATAATAACAAGACAGAAAGAAAAAGTATTGTTCCGTAAGTACGGAAAGACATGTAATATCAATAAGGTAATCAATTACAGATCATACTGTCCTGAAAAAATTAAACAAAACATACTTCTTATGAAATTGCAGAAAATATATAATAGAACATCTTTATATACAGATATTGAGGTTAAAGATATTTTTAAGAAATATTTATTAAATGACTACCCACGGCAACTTACATATAAATGGCACTACCTCTACATTAATAATAATGTTAAAAACAGAAATATTGATAATGTATTTATTAAATTTCCTTATGTTAAAAAACTGTATGAAAAATATAAATATTTCTTAGGTATTTTATTAGGTATTCACCCAGTGAATTTGATAGAAAAACAAAGTAACAGATTTAGTAAAAGCATTTATTTAATTAATATAGGAAGTACTACGATTAAGAAGAATCCTTTGGATGTGGCCGAAGTTGTTTATAAACTTCGATGCACATGCACAGATAAGGTTTACGTTGGCAAGACAGGAAGAAAACTCGGAATAAGATCGAAAGAGCACGAAACGGCAATACGAATGAAAAAATAGAATCTCCCTGGTATCAACATTGTAGTAATAAAACCTGTACTATTAACCGGTATAACATAAAAAATATTGTATAAAATAAAAAATGTGTTTATAAGACATATTGTGGAACACTATTGTATTAAAAATTATGCAAATACCATTAATTTGAATACGGGAGTCAACATAGATGCATACTGGGATAGTTTAATCTATACTACTATATAAAGAGACAACGTATTTTTCGTTTGTGACCACTAACCGTGAAAACTACTGAACCAATCGTTACCAAACTTTAACTGTAGCATCTTTATGATCCCTGGAATGTTTACCATTAATCAAACCTACAGATTTTTTATTAATTAAATAAAACTGCAACGGATTTTTGTCTGCCTATTTCTCTCTCTCTCTTCACTAGATGGCGACACACGCTATCTATAAGAAAAGTCTATTATATTTGAAGAACTGACATTAAATTATTAGTTAATTAGCAAAATCTTTGAGGAATTAAAAAAGTGACGTCATCACGCTAGATGGCCGTATATGTACTGCTTGCTTAGCGTCCGCCGTTTTTATTTTAAAATCGTAAAATTGCGGCCCTGATTATCAGAAATTATGATTCTATCTGTTATTTTGATACTTTTCTTTCTTTATAATGTTTTATTTACTTTATTTTCCTGTAATTAGAGACGATACAACTTTAAAATAAACAGATCAGCTTTCTCTTGCCAATAGATTATCTCAACTTTCACCGATTGGCGTCGGTTAATTTGTAATCGGATAGGAATTGACCGTGAATTGTCCAGCGTTAAGTGTTTATTGCTTTTGCGATAATAGGAGTAGAGCAGAAGCGTCCCTTAATGAACTGCCACATTATATTCCAATCTTAACGTTCTTAATGAACTGCCACATTATTTAATTCCACATTATATTCGAATCGACATTTTATATTTTGTAAGTATTCACGTATCACATTACATGTCATTCATTTAATTCTGTACTACTTACGTTATACCGATTTATATAGATTTTAATTTTCTTTTACATGCTTTCATTTACGTTTTAAATATCATGTGATCTAATCTACGAACGGCAGCTTTCCACGCATCACATAAAATTTCTACGGGAAAGCCCTCATTGCAGGCGTAACAGTATTTATACAACGGGAAAGTGTCATTTATGGATTATGTGAATTCCAGGACTCTGCTAAATGCCACACAGTATGCTAATGCAACGCATTAGCATACTGTGTGGCATTCAGTAGAATATACGACGTGAACACCTTCAGTAATTAAAAGGAGATATAGATAGTAAATAAGGACACATTTTTCTATATATTATTTATGTCTGTTACGCTGAAATCAAATACAATTGTGAGGGAAGTGATAGTATAAAGCCTTTGCTGAAGTGCTTGATTAATTGTTCCAATATGCCTAGAGCAATTTCTAAGGAAATACGAGAACTTGTCCTACGACATCAAAGGAATGGCATGACCATCGCGGAGATAGCCGAGTGCCTCCACATTTCGACACGGAGTGTATCGAGAGTAGTAAAACTGTATCAAGACACACGGTCGGTGTTGCCAGGACGCTCGTCTGGCCGATCGCGCCTAACAACTCTTGCTCAAGACGAGCAACTTAGGGCGAAAAGCCAGGTGAGTCCATTTGCCACAGCATCAACTTTACGATCCTGTCTTGATTTGAACGTGTCCGCGGACACTGTTAAGCGGAGGTTAGTAATATTTGTAGTATAATATATTAACCTTCCAACGAAATATATTTCTATCGATAAGATGACCCGCCAGACATTTCTATTAACGTGCTCTTGCGTATACAGAAATGTAGGAAGCAGGATAATATATATTTTTATTTTATTCATAGGTTGCGCGAAGCAAATCTATTCGGAAGGAAAGCAGCTACCAAACAAACACTTACACGTGCAAATGAAATGGACCGACTTGGGTTCGCATACCAACATCGACAATGGACAACTGAAGACTGGCAAGCAGTCATATTCACAGATGAAAAAGTATTTAGCTCATGCAGCAACGGGACCGTGTGGGTGCGTCGCCCACCATCAACAAGGCACAACCCTGCATATGTGTGGCGCACCCAAAGAAGCGGTCATTTTTCGCTAGGTGAGTGTTTTTAATTTGGTGTTTTCGTGTGTAGATGTCATTACCTTTTCGAACATGACGACTTATCTGCTTTTTCTGTTTACAGGTGTCTGGGGATGGATGAGTGGTGTAGGTCCCGGGGAGTTGGTTCGCATAGACGGTCACCTCACCGCCATGCAGTATATCGAGATCTTAGATCAGGTATTACTGCCGACGGTGAGGGCCGTCTATGGCGATGAACCATTTCTGTTCATCCATGACCGCTCCCCGGTACACACAGCACAAATCGTCACTGCGTGGATAGAACAACATCCTTAAATCCTGGACATGGAATGGCCGGGGAGAGGAGTGGACCTCAACCCGATCGAACATTTGTGGTCTGTGATCACCCGCGGGCCCATTCAGACCGCCAATCCCAACGACCTTTGTCTCTGGTTGTTGGGAGAGGCTTCACGAGGGCATGCTTTGCCACAATCTTGTGGAAAGCATGCCTAAGCAACTGAATGCGGTAATGCATAATGTTGGATCGTGGTCGGGGTACTAAACCTCTCCCCTCCATCTTCATGTTTTATTGTTCTTTTGAGTTAGCAGACGCTAACAGTTTATTTTTGTGAGCTTAGTTAGCTATGTTCTGTTAACGAATCATCGAAATGTTGATTAATTGCTATGTTCTGTTAAAGATTCGTCCGTATTGTGATTAATTGCTATGTTCTGTTAAAGATTCGTCCATATTGTGAGTAATTGCTATGTTCTCATCGAAATGTTGATTAATTGCTATGTTCTGTTAACAAATCATCGAAATGTTGATTAATTGCTATGTTCTGTTAACAAGTTGTTTGTAACTTGAGTTAATAAATCTCATTTACTCATTTCTAATCTGTGTGTTTTGCAAACAAGTCATAAAATCGCTGCACAATTTAATGTTATAACAGTTATTATACCTGTTACTTCACATTAATGTGCATTGCTTGCAGATTGATTGCTTAGATATATATGTTATATCTGATTTGCGATTCGAATATAGTTTGGTAACGATTGACAGCCAATACGGTTTACGCAGGGTGTGACCTACAGGAATGTCCAATCAAGCAAGTAGAACAAGGTGTGGCTAACACCTTTTAACAAATCAGGATCAAAGAAATTTCCCAATGTTTTATTGGATAATAACAAACCAATATACTTTGTGTTTTGTCTCTTAACTTTAAAAACTTAATCAGTAAGCAATAAAGTGGCAATCTTGCGAAAAGGGGAGAGAAAGCAAATTCAGAAGGGAAAAGTGTTGAGAAGAAAAACATAAATGTAGAAAAAACTGCGGAATGTGACCTTTGCAGTTGAACTTGTTTATTTAGAAAAAAAATTGGAATCTCAAGCAGTGATTCTCTGAAGTAACATATTAGTTGCAAATTCCTGTTGTTGCTCTCCAATCGACCGAAATGTAAAAGTTTCATTAGCTGGTTTGACATTCGTGAACATCACAAATCGTGTGTTCCGCGAGTCTAATCAAAACCCAATATTAGTTGATGGCAATAATGCGATGTATCACTCTTAATTATGTCATGAAAACATTTTATTCTCATTTTATTTCAAAAAACTATAAAGATTGTGTCCAATACTTTAACCCCTTCATTAGAAAGCTTCTTTCGAAATCGCATGCTGAAAAATGTATAGCTTTTGATTATTTAAAAAATATTTATTAGCAATTTAAAAAAGTGTGTATATTTCCTAAATGGCATCTTTCCCGGATAAACAAATTTAGATGCAACTTCACACCTGCAATGAGGGCTTTCCCGTAGAAATTCTGTGATGTGTGGAAAGCTGCCGTTCGTAGATTAGATCACATGATATTTAAAACGTAAATGAAAGCATGTAAAAGAAAATTAAAATCTATATAAATCGTTATAACGTAAGTAGTACAGAATTAAACGAATGACATGTAATGTGATACGTGAATACTTACAAAATATAAAATGTCGATTCGAATATAATGTGGAATTAAATACAAAGTAATAAAATGAATACAATAAGATCTGTTTATAAAATGTCAATATATTTTATTAATATATATATAATGACGACGAAGAGATATGAAAACATTTTTTGCAAACTTGAACTCTGTATAATGAATAAATATTTGTTTGAACAACGAATTGTTCATTGCAATATTAATTCATAAACTTTATACGAGTATAATTTTAAAAAAAATCGATTTAGAACACAATAAAAAAAATTTTATAACTGAAGCAGCAATAAATTATAAAAAATGTATTAAAAATAAACAGTTCTGACAAAACTGATTCTTAAATATCAAGGACAACATTCCGTTCAATGAAATTAAACGGTAACCTTGACATGTGACCCGCCTCCAACAAGGAAGGGAGTTTACCTTCACAGAGTAACGTGATACTTCGCGCGTTGTTGTCGTTAATGGTGGGTGTGGGTGGCGGCTCACTTGACACCCTGTTGTGAAAGTAATAAACTTTAACCGACCTTGACAGAGTGTCTAGTTACTAAGAATAACAAGTGGGGAGAAGTTGTTTAAATGGTAATAAACCACTTGGCAGTTCATTAAGGGACGCTCCCGCTCTACTCGTATTACCGCAAAAGCAATAAACACTTAACACTGGACAATTCACGGTCAATTCCTATCCGATTACAAATTAACCGACGCCAATCGGTGAAAGTTGAGATAATCTATTGGCAAGAGAAAGCTGATCTGTTTATTTTAAAGCTGTATTGTCTCTAATTACAGGAAAATAAAGTAAATAAAACATTATAAAGAAAGAAAAGTATCAAAATAACAGATAGAATCATAATTTCTGATAATCAGGGCCGCGATTTTACAATTTTAAAATAAAAACGGCGGACGCTAAGCAAGCTGTACAGCACTTATGGCAGGTTGTCGAATCGTTTCTGCAGGTAATTGTACAAAATATTCGAAATAGTTATTGGTGAATATTTTTGAGATTGATTGATAAATAATGTCGAGAGCTGCAAGAGCACGAATAGGAAGAAACAGTTCATAATTGTAGACGACGTGAATCTACACTTCTACAGCAAAGACTGGAAGGGCAACGAATTCGTTTGGCTCAGAATCGAATGCGTGTAGCGAGGAATTTTTTAGGTTTCACATCAATATAACTTATTCAGAAGTTTTATGATTTTATTTTTTGATATTTTGCAAAACTCTACTGCAATACTACACATTGATCACTCAAAAATAATTAATGAACAATTAGTTCAAATTTTCTAAGTTCTATATGTATATAAGAGTGGGCAGGCCGTGACGGGGATGCTAGTAGAATATAAAAGCACAGATAATGTTAAACAAAATAACCACTGATGAGGTTGTAAAATGAAATGCATATGGTGAAAAAGCTTAATAAAGTAAGAAGTGATTGTTGAATTCAATTCTTTCCACTTGTGAGTTTTGAGTTTCTTCGAAGTAGGGAAAAACTGAGTAATTTTAACTTGCTAGTTTAAAAGAGAACTTTAAGTATTTTTTTTGGACTTTTTAATTTTTTAAAATTTATAAATAATCGATCCCATTGCTTTTATTTATTTTTTACATATTGAAACATTCAGTGTTGTTCATATCTCAAAAGCATGATGTTGATTCATACCACATTTTTGCTCTTATATGAAAACATTGCTTGTTTTTTGTATTATTGAAACACAAGTCCTGCTTTGCTTATAAGAGCATACATTGCATATGAGCATGATCTTATGTATGAGGGTCATTCAATAAGTCCTTAGAAAAAGATAGAAAAACAAATTATTTTAAATAGATTTTTTTTTCAACATAATCTCCTTTAAGCTCTATACACTTTTCCAAGCGTTTCTCCAACTTTTTAAAGTCATCTAAAAAGTAAGATTTCGGAAGGTCCTCAAAATAGGCATCTGTTTGGATGATGACCTCCTCGTTCAACATGAACTGTTGTCCACCGAGCCATTTTGTTGTAATAATTCAAACTTTAATTCCATGATTTTGGCCATCAAAACTGCACAGGTGTGCACCCATGCATTGTCTTGATGAAAGAGGATCTTTTTCTTTTTCAAACAAGGACGTTTTTCCTCGATTTCTTCGCTCAACTGGTGCAATAATGACGTATAATACTCTCCAGTTATTGTTTTTCCTTTTTCCAAGTAATCGGTGTAGATGATTCCGCGTGTATCCCAAAAAACCATGGTCATCACCTTCCTAGCCGATTTTATCATATTTGCCTTCTTTGGAGCCCTTTCTCCTTCAAAAACCCACTGTTTTGACTGTTCCTTTGTCTCTGGAGTGTAGCAGTGTATCCACGTTTCGTCCACATTTATGTACTGACACAGAAACTTGTCAGGATTGCGACAAAAAAGTGCCAAAATAGCCTCAGAGTCGACCACATGATTATGTTTATTCTCCACTGAGAGCAAACGCAGCAGCCATCTTGCTGAGATTTTTTCACACCCAATTTTTTGTGAAAAATTGAAAACACCGTACCTTGTGATATGTCTGTGGCCTCAACTATTTTGCGCACTTTGATTCGTCGATCACTCAAAACCATATCATGGATTTTGTCAATCATTTCGGGAGTAGTCACTTCCACTAAACGTCCTGAACAATGTTCATCTTTTGTGGATGAACGGCCATGTTTAAACTCATTTACCCAATTGTAAACAGTTGCAAACACAGGAGCAGATGTGCCATGAACTTCATCCAACTCAGCCTTGAACTCTTTCAGTGTTAAGCCTTTTAAATATAAGTGTTTAATCACTGCTCGAAACTCACTTTTTTCCATTTTTCTAAATAAACAAAAGTTTCTTGCTTCAATCGACAATAAAAATGAAACCATGTGATGAATGTGACTGAGACTTTCATAGATGTCTAGTGAGTCATGATGCTTACTAAAAACAAGCCATTTTTGATGCTACAAATGCCATCTATTGGATTTTCTAAGGACTTATTGAACGACACTTGTATGCCACTTGTTTTAACTTGTAAGAGACTGTACTGCTTTGTCAATGTAAATTAAATGTACTGATACAATAATTATTTGGTGACATCTCTGTGGTAACCCATTATTAAAAATAAAAAAAAAATGTTTCTAATACTATAAATTTTTTTTAAATATGAAGTTTTTTAGGTATTTTGCAGAATATAATGCCAATTTTGCATTACATAAGAGCATACTCTTAGAGCAAGACTCCACTAGCATAAAAACAACCTAAAAACTCATTGATGTTATGATGTAGAAGCCACTGATGTCTGATTTGATGGTACCGTTTTACAAATGTGTTCCCATCAAAAAATGAACAGTGTTCAGCTTGATTTACACGCTGCTCCAACATAAAAACATCATGCAATTAAAAATAATTATGGCAAGTGTTTTTACACTAGTAAACTCTCAGCCTTATATGGTGTTTTCATTGCCTTTATATACGTGGAAACTCCATATTAAAAATAGAAATTAATCAGGATAATATTCATAATTTGCTTACAATTCTTACTTTCAGGATTATTTTATTTGGTATCAGTACTAAACTGCCAATAACACAATTTAAACAAAATAATTATGTAACTATATAGAAAGAAAAACAATGTTGATAGCTAATTTATGAACTTTTAAACATTTTCAAAATCCTTAAATTAACAAAATATTAAATACTTACAAAAAAATCCATTGCCTGTGGAGTTTTGATTTGAACGCTTCTAAACATCAATAAAATCATTAATGAGACTGCCACTAAAGATACGAGTAATAACCAAGTACTTTCTTGATTTCTTTCGTAAACTACGGGAACGCACTGTTCGGGTTTAATACCGAGATTTTCTTCGGCTTGTCGTAATTTCTCTTCAAAATTTTCCACGTCAAGAATATTCATGTGATAAGTCTTGTGTTCTACCTGATATAAAATAATTTATAATTATTTTAAAATTAAGTCAATTAAACAAAGCATTTCAAATAACATTCATTGCTTGCATACACAATCTTTCAAAAAGAATGCTATCATTTTAATAATTGTAATTATGTTAATTATTATCTGAGAATGTTGTACTGTACACTAAAACATTGGAAAACCAACCAAGTTTCACATTTGCCCATTACAATTTCTCAGTAAGTGTACATGTCACAGGGTACACGTCCAACCAATATTCAAATCCTTCCTATGGCGTATCTATTATCACTCTTCCTACAGCAGTCACAATTCTACAGCTTATGTAGCTCCTACAGATTGCTTGTGTTGATATTACAAAGTGTCATTAAAGATGGAAAATACATTTCAGCCACTTCTTGATTTAACAAATTTCCTTCTACAATATCTTCTAATACGGTTATTAACTGTTTCTATTCTATAAATATAATAAACATCCTGAAGCCTGATGCACATATACTAAAGTAAACGATTGCCGTAATTAATCAAGCTATTATTTTACTATTATTAATGATTAGATATTAAGTAATTTGGTAGGCAGATTCAGGATTTGAACCTGCAACCTCTGCTTACCATGTAGTGTGCTGCCAGTTACGCAACCCAAACCTCCGAGCAATTCTTCGATTCCAGACATATTTAAACCTAGATATAACCATTCTACTCTATGTTCAATTGTCATCAGTTGTGTATTCCAGATCACTACCACAAATAAAATCTTCGAACAAACTAGAGCTGAATATAAAGTTTTTAGTACATTTGTGAGGATCCGAATTCGGATGTGTNGATTCCAGACATATTTAAACCTAGATATAACCATTCTACTCTATGTTCAATTGTCATCAGTTGTGTATTCCAGATCACTACCACAAATAAAATCTTCGAACAAACTAGAGCTGAATATAAAGTTTTTAGTACATTTGTGAGGATCCGAATTCGGATGTGTTTATATCATTTCATCATAAGATCATATCGTAGTCATGCTTTCATTCCACGGTGTCATAAGATCACAGTGCAGCTATACTTTCGTTCAATAACTGTCAACTGTTACACCTGGGAGTTAAACATCTGTTAAGTTCTCAGGCCTAATAAAGACGCTTTCTCATCACCTTTCAACCTAGTATCGCGATTTTAACAATTCAACATTAGACAAGAACAACAAAGTGAGTCAGTCGTCACCAGTTCTTCCATAGGATTACTTCTACGTAATATCTGTGCTCCTTGGGATACTTCTTCGCTTGTGAATATCAAGAATCGCCTAATATCAAGGGAAAAGAACTATTGGACTGTTGAACTTAACACTACCTTCCCAAACTTTCTGTCTTAACGACTGGATCCAGATCAAGATAGAAAAAAAAAAAAAAAGGTATTTATCGCCACGCGTAGGAATTGTAAACTCTCTCTCTCGAGAATGCTCAGTACTTTACTCTCGAACTTTACTATCAACATATTGTAAGATGTGTATTCCCTATTACCCAGTAAACAATTGTTACGTTAATCTAGTCTATGAAGGAATCACTTCCGGTGTGCTGTCTCTCCTTCTATCTCAACTCTGATCGCTCACACCCGAAGGAAACGGTTTCTGTGTCTAGCCGTGAAGACACAGTGATGTCAGTCCTGACAAAATCTGTCATTGCGATCTTCGCCGACGCGATGTCGACCCTTCGGTCACATGGTACCGAAGTATAGAAAGGCCCTTCGGCATTGTCATACATTTATTTCTGGACATTGTCTCAAAAATCTAAAAATTATTCCTAAAGTTCTAATAGCAGTTGTAGTTATCTTTTCCTCGTGCATTGTAAAACAAAAATCTAATTATCATAATACACCCCTAGGTCTCTAATATTCTCAACTCTGGATACCTCATATCCCTGTATATAATAGACTGCAAAAAATCTGGAAATATAACTTGATGTCATTACATTACACTACACTCAAACAACGAAGTTTCAGTCAGTATAAAATTTTTTATTTTACACAAACTGGAAAATTTATTAAGAAAAAAATTATACTTTAGAATCTTTCAAACTAACATCTTCAAGCTTTCTCCATTCATCTTCAGGAACTCAAAAATAAATTATCATTATTATAAAATTAACATGCTCCTAAATAACACTACATCAAAAATAGAAAGACTTAGACCTAAAATTTCTTGTTAGTGCATTATTTTTATAACAATTCTATTTTTCTTGTATTCCTGAAGATAAATAGAAGTTTTGAATAATAGAACCTTCGAATTTTTCAACTTTATACATCAAATAAATAATTCTTTCTTAGTATGTTCAAATACTTAAAGATTCTGATGGTCTTATGGGAAGATTTCCAGTGGGCCTGAAACCACACTTTTGTAATTGTGCAGACCAATGTGGTAACCATCAGGCTACTGATTAGTCCCGACAGGTTGCTAGTTCGTATAGCAATGTGTGATATGCATTACAAAAATCTATAGTTATTTATTAGTTTACAAACTTCTGATGTAGTTGAACCTAAAAGACTCGTGCTAAAAACATAAGAGTCTTTTAAGTTCAACTACATCAGAAGTTTGTAAAAATAAATAATAAATAAGTAAATATATAACAAATAAAGACAAGACTACCAATCCAAGGCAAAAGGCACTATCTCCAAAAAAAATTCAAAATTATCTTGCACACTTGGAATCATACTTAATTAGTATCCTTTATCAATAACACCCAATATCATACTAGATAGTGGTCAGTTTCGATGATGACAATACCACGCCAGGCTTGCAGCCCTGTGTCGTATGGTTAACTGCATCTCCATTGCTGGTTGCCACGCATGCAACCAACTTCATGCAACATGTTGCAAATGATTTGTGTGGACACAGATGCACCTGTTGATGGCAACAGGCTGCTTTAGATGTCATGTGCAATGGCAAAAAGGTTCCAACAGGCAATTCAGCAAATCTACCTCTATGTGCTCTCTGTCACGTGCCAGTGCGATTCACTCCTTCAGTGTGTTACAGATGCTACTGCATCCATCATGTCACACATTGCTGAATGGTATGCACATCATGCCCAACACACGTGGCACCTGTGCATCAACAAACCGAGGTCATGCAGATCCAGGATACAGTCTCATTCCCCAGCCATCAACTGGTCGTATTCAGCACACTGTCATCTCCAAGGTGTTTTCAAGTGTTCAGCTGCCGCGAACCATCACTGAAAACACTTATGGCCCGAGCCAAATGTTGGTCTTTATAGCCCAAAACTTGTACCACATGACCCAATGCGTATGCAAAATCATTTGCATATCTCTGTCACCTCTACTGGTACTGAAATTTATAGTTGGCTATGCACATTCCTTCATGGTGTTGCAATTTCACTTTTGAAAAGTGTATATAACAAGTGTTACTTGTTACAAAAAAACATATGATAGTAATTTTAAGTGGACAATTTAATCTACATTTATAAAATTAATTTAACCATAATCTCAATCATTATTATAATGAAAATAATACAAGAAATATAAAATTTTATTTTAAGAAATAATAAAATCTTACCCTTTTCCCCTTAATCACTGCATTATCGTATAAATAAATGATGACAAGATTCAATTCAGGTCGAACAATCACCTCTTCAACCTAAAAAAAATAATTATGGTAGAAATGATGATGATGATAAATAAAAAACTAAGATACAGTCGACTCCCCCATAACATGGTAGATACGTTCGGCTTTTTATGAAATTCATGTTCTACGAGTCCTTAAATACACGAGCCAATCACAGCCTGGCACATATGCAGTTTATGAACTATGGCTGTTTAAAAGGTTTTCTTCCATAAAATTAATCAATTCTAGATTAATTTGACTCAACATTTCCAAAACACGTATAATTTTTTGGGAATAATCCATATAAACTATGCTATAAACAAAAAATTGTAGGATTACTTACCAAGTGTGCACCGTTTGACGACGCAATTGCTTAAGCTTGTTTTCGTCGTGCAGTGGCGCATCAAATGGTGGGCGCGTGTTTCCTGATAAATTATTTTTCTGCGAAAAATTTGCTGAACTTTGGAGACATCATTAATAAAAATATGATTTTTATGGCCATTAAATAATAAATGGGTTTTAGTAGGTCCGCTGCTCGTTTAAACTCAATGGTTTATGCAATACCCACTATTGGTCTAGATTCAACCAATCCTGTCGCGACACGAGTCGGCAATGATGTTTTACCGCATTTTATGAGTTTTTTTTTAGTGTGTTTATACAAATACGGTCGCAATTTTTTCTCCACTATATACAAATCCGCGTTATATGAACCCGTTTTATAGGGGGGTCTACTGTATTACATGGGTGAACATCTGATTTTCTTTGAAAATAATGCATCAAGTGAAAATCTATAGCCCATAAAAATATAAGTAATAATGGTTGTATGCATTTTCTTAAACTCTCTCCATCCTGTGAGCACTATAAGAGTGTCTATTGGGAGCACTATAATAGGGCAACCAGGTGATAAGGAATGGAAACCAACGTATCCAGATTGATCATACCCAAAAACTTTCTGAAGTTTTCTGATCCATTCAG
This sequence comes from Centruroides sculpturatus, assembly GCF_000671375.1. Taxonomy (NCBI): domain Eukaryota; kingdom Metazoa; phylum Arthropoda; class Arachnida; order Scorpiones; family Buthidae; genus Centruroides; species Centruroides sculpturatus. Next base: position 46,580 of record NW_019384693.1, on the reverse strand, counting down.
ATTCACATCCTGGTTACCCAGATTGATAGGCTGCCATTTTATCCACTTGGCTATCAATTGAATGCATTTATGGATTTGAGATACCTCTAGCTCATGTTAATTGTTCAACTCACAGGACAGAGTCACAAGACAAATTTCTTGCAAGTTCTACTATCCGGAAGCACTACTATTTCATAAACTGTAAGTTGGGTGTGCTTTGGCTCAATTATATGGATATGGACTAAACAGAAATAGCAGTGAACCTGTTAATGGCAGAGATATGATCTGAGAAATTTGTTGTTAAGTGAATATCATAGAGACTATTTGGACAAACCTTGTCATGACAGGGGCAATACATTGCCTATCAGAAATACAAGATTCACATTCTCTATTGAAACTATATTTTATATAATAGATATGTATTCTTGCCACATGTGGCTCATGAGCTTCAGTTTTGCCACTAGTTATATAGTTTAGTCTACTACTCAAATATAGGTTACATGCAGCACAATTGTAACAAAATAATAAGTATTTATGTATCTAAACATGTAAACATAACAAGGTACGGGCAACTATAAATTTTTCAGCTTCATTATAATCTTAGTGACTGGCTTACAACTGGCAATCGGCCGGTAGACTTTAAATGACAAATTTTAATCTCAAATATCTCATTCCATAGATTGAATTTTGGCTTCATCGTGACGTTAGCCTTGCCAAGTTGTACATACTACAAAAAATCATGTTTAATGGTCATGTGATTGATTTAAATTTTGATCACAGCAAAATACTTTCCGATTTATGAAGAGTTCTGCTCAATTAAATTAAACTTTACATTTCAAAAATGTAAATTATTGTTCAAATCAAAGATTTTTTTTTACTTTACCTCTCCTTTTGCGAGCATTTGGTGAACAAATTCATTCCAAGACACGTAACGGAGAATGTCGGGTTGATTGCTGCTTGGAAACATAAGGGATATTAACGTTATTACTATGTAAGCTGTCATCATCCATATTGCAGCTTTTGCCAGCAAAGAAACTTTAGATTCATCTGAAAATAAAAAAAATTTCTTTAAATAATTCATGTGCTAAAATGAAATTCAAAAAGAGAAGTAGAGTGTAGGTTTTTTGTGTGGAGCCACTCTTTCCTCCCTGTGGGCACTAAGAAGGGCTTTTTTTCATGCCCATCTTGGGTTAGCCAGATCCACAATAGGGGTGAATGAATGGCGAGAGATGGGACCTAGCATATCCAGGATGGATTGAATACAAAAACTTCCTGAAGTTTTTCAATCATCCAGGTTCAATCCTGCATGGTACAGGAGTGTAGGATGGTGCCTTAACTTCCTCAGTCATTGGGCAATTGAGGTTAATCAATTTATAAAACATGTATTTTGGAGATTTCCTGATAATTGGTAACCTCTTAACGCATTGGTTTTCAACCAGGATGCCAGGATTTCACAGGATGTCATGAAATATAATGATGGAAAATGCCATAGCACTTCTTATGTATATTACTGAAAGTCTAAAAGTACAAAGAGCACAATGATTCTACCTTGGTAAAAAAGTAGGAGTGTTGCAAGAAAAAATTACTAAGTTGGGAAAACTTAGGAAGAATTAGGAAAAGGCTGAAAAACACCATCTTAGGGTATGGATGAAGCTGTCCTTATTTATTTATTTTTCAATGAATTTTGATAAAAATACTGATCATACATTAAAATAATTTAAATATTATAAAAAGATAAAACTGTGATTAAACTGAAGACACTTTACAACAACCATTTCGCAAAAATGAAGCTTCCAATCACTTACAACTTTTTCTTATAGGATTTTAGAAAGATGACAAAGCCTACAAAGAAAGGTTAAAGTGATTGGAAACTTCCTTTTTTTGTGAAATGATTGTTAGAGTGACTCTGTTTAATCAGATTTATACATGTGCAAACTTTCATATGTATATTTACAAACTTTCACTTTTATAATACAATTTTAAATGCTTTATAATAAACTAGAAATGCACCACCAAGCATGATGGACTGAAGAATTGAGAAGAGTAGAGATTTCAAGAAATTCAAGAAAATTGAGGCCAATGTTTCTACAAATTAAGTAGCCTATATTGTCTGTTGAAGCATAGTTGATGTGTGATAACACATTTTAGACAACAGGCTCATTAGATCATTACTTCTGATTGGATAATGAATATCACATGGTCACTATATAGTTTTTTTTGTTGTTGTAGAAGCGACACATTGCGGCAATCTTTTTTTAAAGTTTAAATTTAATTAAGTAAGTTTAAAATACACCATTTGCTGAAACATTTAAAAATGCTACTTAAGGGAAATTCCGTAGTCAAGCATGAACTAAACGAGATCACTGACGTCACTGCAACTTAAGTACAATCATCGACCTGAAATTGATAAAACATTTAGTCTATAGCTAATATTTTCACAAAATAAGAAGCCTATACTTTCCATTAGAACATAAAATAAATATAACCAAAATTTCATCTGGATTGGACAAAAATTGCAGAATTTATAAGGAATTCACACACACACATATTGATGGCAGTTTTTATATTATTAATAACTTAACAATACAATATAAAAATTACATGTTTTAAACAATGAAGTCACAATGTGTGCTCTGTTAAGTCTACTTTGTACTTAACAAGCAGCCTGATTGGTATTTAGAGGGGTCATATCATGTGAAAAACACATGTAGACCACCGGTTTTTGTTTTTTTTTTTACTTTTTTTACACCTATGAGAAAAGTGTACAGCTCTGATAACAGCTGATCAGTTCTGAATGAGCCCAACTGTCTCATTCAGAACTGCATTTTTACCAATTAAAATGTAAGTAATGAGACAGAGAGAATATAAATTATTAAAAAAAATTAAATCTAAATAACTTTTTAATTTTTTCTTAAAATATATAACTTATTTATTCAATTAAGAAAATTATTAATGTTACACTTAAAATTTTTAAGATTACAGTAAGAAAATTACACGAAACAAACCATCGTCGTCATCTTTCTTATTTTTATCGCTTTTATTATTCTGGGAGTTCCAACTGTTTGTTATCCGTAGCCATCGCTTTATAGAATCTACAAAATAAAAATCATAATTTTTAATAAATCTCACGACCTTAAATTCAGGCTGGATTTGCACTAGAACTGCTGAATCCAATTTTGATGGCCCAAAATACCGGTGGGGCCAGAAAAAGGACAAAACCATTCTGCCTGGCATCCGAGTGACACTTTATTTAACCAGCACAACTACCACCAGTCGGCTGACAAAATCGAGTTCGGCAGCACTTGTGTAAATCCAGCTTTATGCCTATAAATAGGAAACGATTAACTTGTCTTTCACATAGAAATAAAATTTATTGAGTGTCGAATCATTAAGAATTAATTTCACGAATGTTTTTCGAAAAAAATTGTCATAAAACAAAACCACAATATCAATTTACTTATGTACATCATTTGTCATTGCATATCATTAACGAGCCAATATTTTTAATCAAAACATTTCAATCCTTTAGCGGCCATTTTTGGTTTTCAAACAACAAGACAATATTTTTCTTGAGACTTTCTATTTTTTTTAAAGCCCAACAATGGGCCATTAACGAGTGAAAAGCCTGCGATTAAAAATATCAGTTCACTGTTAAAAGTGTGCATTTTTCCTATGTAGATCCATCAGGATTTTAATCATCAGGATATTGATTTGTCAAAATTTTCCCTAAATTTTTAAATATTTAGAGAAGAATTTAACTTTAAATACACAAATAATATAGTTAATATGTATGTTTTGTTTGTAGAAAAAGTAAATTTTCAATCCTGCTCTTATAGACTTAGACTATAAACGCTACTCTTAGAATGCTGTAATAGACTTTTTCGAGATGTTTAAAAATATTAAATTGATCCTAAATTATCTAATTAATAAAATTCCTAATAGCCTAGATGATGACTTTATCTATTTTAGAAATAAGCTATTCTAACAATTGATACACCTGTTTTGTACAGTTGAACTGGTTAATTCGAAGTTCAAGGGGAGTGTAAAATAATTCAAATTAAGCAATTTCATTAATAATTTTTAAGTAATACAGATATAGCGTATTTACTTTAATTGACACATTTTCTTGTCAAGCTTAATTCTTACTGAGAGTGAATTACTGGCGAAAACAAAAAAACAGAGTGCAAAACATGATATCATTTTCAGTAAATTTTATCATTTTGCAAATCGCTCCGAAGTTCAAAACTGTCAAATATTTCACTCGCAAAAATAATTTTGTCACTTATCACAGTGCCGTTTGTTGTTGGATGTTTCTAGTAGTTTTACAAAATACACAACAGAAAAGACGTCAAAATTAACGTGATATCCTTGCAATTCTCACTTTTTAAACATTTTTCCCATCCAAAATCATTTTCTTTTTAGCATATCTTTCATTTTTTGTAGGAAATATGCAATAGTGGTTAAAAACAGAATGTCTGAAGTGTTTTGTTTTTACTGACAACATTTCTCTCTTGCCTGTAAATGATTGGTTGCTCAAAATCCGCAATCGTTTTCTGCTTTTTGTAGTCTAGACGAGTTTCGCATTTGTTTTTGCTTTTAGAATTTGCTTTTCCCTATGGTGTGAACTAAGCTACTCCAGCTTTGAATTTCTGAACTTCAGTAATTTCTGAAATATAAGGATATTGTAGCTTAAAATTATCCAAAATTTAAAAAAAAAAAATTTGAATTAAACAGGTAATTTTTCCATTACATTTAATAGGAAAACTCATTTGAATTATCCAAAAATTCAAAATTAACCAAGTCTGAATTAATGAAGTTTGACTGTATTAATACAAATCAACAGAAAAAATTCGAATAATTTTTCTTTGTTTTATTTATTTATTTATTTATAAGCCTATGTAATATTTTTTTGTTTTGCTCTTTCTTTCCTGTGGGCATCTAGAGAGACTTTTTTTTAGCAAGCCCATTATGGGTTCAGCTCAATGGGGTGGCAATATGGTGAGAATAGGGCCTAATGTATCCCGATGAACCCATTGAAAAATTTTGAGGTCCAGAACCAATTCCTGGTCCCCAGTGATGAGCTTCCACTCTAATCACTTGGCCATCTGATTATGTTTATATAGTATTATAATTATGAAATATATTATATGAATTATGCATTCTCTAGACCAGTGGTGTGCAAACTGTGGAAGAAACCTGGAAAACTCCGTGCAGCCAGTCCATTGGTCTGGCCAAAATTGTGCCTATAATCTCATTAACAAATTTTCTCGCGACCCCCAAGAAAACTTTTCGGGGTCGCCAAATTCAAAGAAATTTATTTGACAATGAAAAATATAAGGCTTTTCTTCAACAAGTATATGCATAAATAAAACCACTGTTTCATAAAATTATGTGTTTTATTCAGACCTCTAATAAGGCAGAAACATAAGTGCAAATCCCAGAAAGAATTTTACTTTAACTACTTTGATGATTAAAAAAATGTCTACTGTCTATCCAGAAGTCGCAACAAAATTTTACACAAAATGTGGGGGTCAAACATGAAAATAGTTTACACACCATTGCTCTAGACTATATATTAATACATGGTATTCCAACAATCTAATTATGTTATCTTCATTTATTCTTTCACAGGTAAAACATGGCACTGAGTAAAGAACAAATTCAAGCTATTTTGACAATGAAATCCTCAGTCAGTGTGAAGTCATTGAAGAGTTTAACGAGCTGCATTCGGAACAATGTATGCAATTGGTGGGAAATATGGAAAGCAGAAAACATTTTTTCTTTGTAAATTAAAGATATTAAAGAATTTTGTTTCTTAAATCAAATTTATCTAGTTACTGTTTTGATTAATTTTTAATGTAAAATTATTTATAAGTTGCAAACAATGGGGTTTCTGCATGATCAGACATGGTATCTGACTTACTGACTTACCAGGACAGACCACTTGTGAAGAATTTGAGGTTCCTTATCCAGCCTCAAACAGAATTTGCCAGAGTGCAGGTTGAAATCTTCAATATCTCAGCCATCTGGTCATCATACATTGTTAATGACATGATAGGCACAATTTTCGGCAGACCAATGGATTGGCTGCATGGAACTTTCCAGGTTTCTTCCACATATCTAAAACCTGAATATGGGCCAGTTTCCTTGTAAGTCCTCTAGTTAGCACTATCTTGGCAATTCACCCATGTGATGCATTTCCAAATCCCATCAAACCTATTCTAAATTGCTGAATCACCTATCAGTTTAGCCACCACTGTTCTGCTCCTCTATAGCTTTGGATGAGTCAAAAAGTTAGAGATTAACACACTATCCTATCCTTATATGTGTCTTTTATGTAATTGGTAAGTATAAAACTCACACCCCTAACACAAGTTGTATAATAAAGGTAATATAGATTATGAAAAAACAATTTTATGAGCCCTATCACAGGGACTAGTTTAACGTTAGGAGCCCACTATGGGACTAGCAAATACAAAGTTTTCAGAGTAAAAAAAAAGTCTATGACTCATATTCTGAAATGTCTCTTATAATAATAAATGAGATAGAAAAAAAAAACAAACATTTCTCCTATCATCTCATTAACAATATAAAACATCAGTCAGTCAGTGTTCATTTTACTGTAAATAAGTGAATTAACCTTGAACCAATGAAATCGCTGAGAAATTTGCTGCTCGCAGCGCTTCAAGAAAACGAGTTTAACAGTGCTCTCGGCATCGCTTAGAAACGCTGCGAGCAGCGCTTAGTTTAACAACAACCCGAGTGTGTTGCAGCAAATCCCATTTTGAGATGAAGAAATTTACCTTGAACTGGAATTTGAGCCAATATTCTGGACTCCAGGTGAGAGCTGAGCTGAATGTTAAAATTCTAAGCTGTAGCTCAGCTCAGTTCATTTGGTAAAACTCTACTCCCTATATATAGTAATTAAAATTTATTAGTAATATGTATGCTCTTCCATTTTCTGCATAATTTATTATCGTTCTGGACATTTTGTTTTACATTGATGATTATAAACCATTAAAACAGTCCGCGATCATGCCTTTTCAGATCTTTGACTTTATAAGACCGATGAGAAATTCTCTATTCAGTAATGCTGTAAAGCAAATCATCAAGTGTTATTAAATCTGGACTTTGAGAAGACCACGTTGTCTTATATACAAATTTAATCTATTAATATTATCCATTGAACTTGTCATGAAGATATTCTCTAAATGGAAGACTCTAAAGAGACTTTGTAGTCACTATATATACATTAGACAATAATAACGGAACAAAATTCATAAAGGCAAACAATATTGTCTGCTTTTGATCGCTATACAGTGAACTCCCATATAACATGAATTTGTATAACGCAACAAAAAAATTGCAACTAGTACTCATACAAAATTTGAATTTTGTCATCCAGAGGTAAACATTTTCTTCTTCAACCTCTGGGCCTAGGTTTAAACTTGCATAAAATGAGCTGATAATGCAAGTCTCGATAACACGATTTCCTATAACAAAGAACATATTCCCTGCATTGTACGGGATTCCACTGTATATTGATTTTTCAACAAATAGATCTTTAGCAAAGATACTTTTTGTATCAAAAGACTGCTTTTTTTGTTTTTTTTTTTAAATCTCTTTCACTCTGTGAACATTAAGATAGGACTTTTGTCATATCTCTCAGGGATTCAGACATGCCTACAATCAAAATGATCAGATAATGCGAGACAGACCATCATAAAAATTCCTAGAGTTTTTCAGCTGCCAAGATTCAATCGCACGCTCCCATGGCAGTAAACTGATATATTAAACAACCTCATCCATCTGGAAACTCAATTAAAAACTCTGCTAATTAATTCACAAAAATGCACTCAATAATAGATAAAATTGTTTTTAATTTTGTAGATTTTTTTATCCAAAGAATCTATAGCACTTCAAATAAGTGATAAACTTTCAACATCAAAAAATTATACAACAAAAGAAACACGTCTTTTGATGCTATTATGGAATGCTGAAAGACAGTGTTTCTTTTATTAGTTATATCTATAGCACTTCTCTGAATGAAAAAAAAAAATCTTCTTTCTAAAAAAAGTGTTTAATATTTCAAGTTTTGTACTAATCTTAAATATAATATAGTTATAAGAATTGAATTTTCTTTATATTCTATAAAAAGTAACTTACTTGAATTCAGATCAGATAATGCTAAGATATTACTTCTGTGAGGAAAATTTGATAAAGCATGATATTCTCTTTTCAAAGTGTGACAATCTAACAACTGTAAAAGAACAATTAAAAAGATTAAATGAATACTGTCGTAAGTAAAATTCAAATATTTATTTTATTTTGTAAGAATAAGATACAGTCTGATCAAACAAAAAGTTTACATTCAATGAGTAATTTCAAATGTTACTGTCGAATCTGTATTAGATAAGTGCTCTTATTGACTTACAGTAGGGCATGATTTGTTCACAGATTGTCCATAAATTATGTAATGTTATTTTAATTATTTTCAATTGCCATCCTGCCCACACTTCATAATGCCATTGCACATACCCACTATCAAAATTGCATAAAGCATAGCCTCAATCAACTCTCTTATTTCTGCTATGGAATAATACATAGAATAGAGTGCCGAACATTATTTTATTAATTACATGCATAACATACAAAACAGTAAGGTACATTAAACAACAATTCAGAATCATTCTGTTATCCAAGATTTGACATCCTAGCATTAAATAACTTTTTGTAAACACCTATACCAGCTTGTAATGCATTGTAATTATAAAAATTTGCAATCAATACTAAAATTACTAATTATTATTTTCAAATATGATAATTTATTATTTAAAAAGATTATTTATAAAGGGATTTATTAATAGGATTAATTTATCAGAATTTTTTTAATTATAGCATGTAGAGTGACCACAAAGTTCCACTATAAGCTAGTTAGAAATTATCTGTATGCTTGTTTTCATTCTCAACATAAATATCAAAGTTTCTTCCATTTCTTCTGGACTATTGCTTCCATGTTGATGACAAAGTTATTAAAACAGCCTGTTTTTAGATCTTAATTGTTGTAAAAACATATTTTACAATAACTAAAGAAAATTGTCACATATAAGGTGTGCTCTGCACTCGTGCAGAGCACACCTTCTACACAGATTCTACAGTAAACGAGTGCCCACTGTTTATACATTTCTTGTTAATCATTGCTAATACGAGCATTTTTGTGTCATTTGTTAACACACAAAATGACTACTCCCTTAATGGCGCAAATCATGTGTCAAGATAGATTCCTCCACATGAAAGAAATGCCAATGGAAATTGGGAACACTACAATGACAGTATATGTTGATTCCACAACTGCAAAAAATTTAAATGGTAGATAATTTTATTAGTTTTTACAATTTTATTCTGAAATTTAAAAAATTTCCACACGTTGTATTTAGAGGATTTGATCCCAGGATCTCGAAAATCGGGATCCCGGGATCCCGACTACTTTTCAGTCCGAAAATTTTCGGGATTAAGTTTTCCTAATCCCGAGATTTTCGGGATTGACATCATTTTAAAAAAGTTGCAAAATAGACTGCATGAAGCGAAACGTTCAGTGCCAGTCCTTTTACAGAATTGCTTGCCTATAATTTTAATATAAAATACAAGAAATTTTATTCCAAGCAAGCAGCAGAAATTAACCTAGCGGGCTTGCGATGCTTGCTTGGAATAAAACTTCTTGTATTTTGAACTAAAATGATAGGCAAGCAGTTCTCACTGGGTTACTTGGTAATATACTTCATTTTTGTATTTTTGAATTTTCGCGGGCGCCAATCGATTTTCTGGCGCAGTCGAGAGCACTACTCAGTGCGTTTTACCTGTCAATGTGTCAGCCATCTTGTTTTGCCAGTGTGGTTAATATAGACCCGACGCCTCTCGCTTAGGGGGGTCGACCTTAGGTGAAAAGGTTACGACCCCCGCCTTGCCCGTGATCTGTCAGGATGATGCGAGAAAGTCTTTTTACGTTTGGGAGTAGTGGTTTGCTGGATGCTGAGAGACTCACACAGAGACCGAATTTACAAAATTAACGTGTTTATTTTTAGAAAGGCATGCTTACAATGATCGAAACAATCGGGATTGTAGCCTTTACTCCTACAATCCCGATCTGTGTCGACCGGACTGTTTTCTTCCAACCTCCCCGTGTCCTCGAAGCTATAACTAGAACGGGCTTATAAGTATTTACTAACGATTCCTCCAACTTCCATCAAACCTAAACGCGTTTTCTCAGCAGCTGCATATATGTGCAACAAATTGAGAAGCAGACTTGGTGATGAGACACAGGATGCGTTGTTATTTCTCAGATCATATTTTCGCAATTCAAATTAGAATGTTCCTATTAGATTAGTTTTCTTTATATTTAAGAAAAATGTGACTGATTAATATTATTTTTAAATACTTTTTGCTAAGAAACTTATCTTACTACCTACTTACTAGGTTGTTATATGAAAGTAGTCTATTTAGTCGATGTTAAGAGAGATTTTTGTTAATTTTCAACATTTATTGGCATAGTTTGTTACATAAAGGTTTTTCAATTTATGCAAGTTTAAAGAGATCTCAGTGATGCTTAAAAAAGAATAAATTTAACATGAAGACCGAGTGATTTTAAGTCTGGTTAGTCTGACTCTGAGTCTGATTAGTTAGAGTGATTAAATTAGCTAGGTGTATACTGTAAAATATGTTGATTTTTGTCTAAATTTTGATTTGTTGATTTTTGTCTAAATTTTGATTTGTTGATTTCTGTAAGATTTTCTTATTTTTTATTAACCCTCAATACCGAAATAATCCTGGGATCGACTAAGTATAATCCCGAAATCCCGGGATTAGAAATAAGGACCAGGATCGAATTCCCTAGTTGTATTATATACATATATCATATTTTGCCATAGTACCCAAAATAATTCTTGTTTGACATGCGCTTAGTGCATTTATTTAGTGTACGGCAACATCACATAAAAACATTTAGTACAGTTGTTCCAAAAGTGGCATTACTGCCCCTGGGGGTGATGAGTAAATATAAGGTGCAAAAAGAAGCAAGGGGGCAGCAGGGAATGCTAGAGGCAGGATCTTGATCTACCCACGGTCATCAATCTTTCCTTTTCCTTCGTTACAATGGGTAAGATTGCATTTAATGGTTTCCAGACATGGAGAACAATATATAACAACAACACAGAATGTGAGGTTTGTAGAAAAGCTTTTCTAAGAATATTTTCAAGCTTTTCTCACACAGTAGAAAACAGGTTGGGGACTTTGTGTATAAGTTTATGGAACCAGGCAAGGCGACAACTCGAAAAAGTTTGGGAATTGCCAATTTAGTGCATTTTGTGTTTGTTTGTTAAGTTATGGCAATGCAACACTCTGGCAATCTGCCTTGGAGGATGCCTTCCGAGAGGTCTTTTTAAGGGTAACTGGTCTCTATTCAGGCATTACAGACTGAAACCCAGAAAACTCCACGTGGCCAGCCCGTCCTGACCAGCCACGAACCCACAACCAAACTCCCAGTCTTCAGGGAACGGAACCGCTCGGCCACTGGGGAGCCGTGCATTTTGTGCATCCATGCCGAATGCACCTACAACCTAAATCTGAACTTCAAAGATGTAATATCATATTAAATTCACAGCCAAGCTACTGTCCTCCAAATTTATCAACAGAATATAATAAAATTATGGTTCAGAACAATTGAATGAATTATAAAATTGTTTAAATTTTGTCGAATTAAAATTACATAGAACACAGGTTACTTCAGCATAAGGTCTTTGGGACCACAATACACATATTTAACACTGTAAATCACAAGAAGCGTATAGAATAAAGGATTAATAATCTTTTATTTACCTGACAGCTAAGAGAATTTGTTCTGCTAAGATTGGAAAGTGTCAGCAACAATTGTTTTTCTAACCAAGAATATTTTTGAAAATTGACGTAGGCGCCATTGTCTTTGAATTTCGAGAGTGAACAATAAGGCGAAATTTGTGAATGAAATACGTGAAGCATTCGCCATAATCGACCTCTCCTCAAACGATAAAACATCATGCATCAGCATCCGAACAACAAGCATGACATTTCTGAAACCGACATTTTTTTATCCGAGCGAAAGTGTTGCCAGATCATCCACTGAATTAATTTTTTTAAAAGAAGTTTTAATATTATTAATTCGAAATTTAAAAAATACTAAAATATTATATTTATTATCGACGTGTATGTTATAATATTTAATTATTGCAATTAATCCAATTGGCGAAATTTGAGTTGAATTTGATAACGCGACACGTGCGTTTTAATACCACGGGCTTTTCAATATGGTCTTGTAGAGGCCTGATGGCAGCCGTCGCTCTGGGAGACCCGGAATCGAAAAATTCCAGGGGATTTTTCGACCCGTCCGGTTTCGATCCCGGGTCTCCCAGAGGGTGGTCCGTCCGGATATGTCGGGCTCCATCCCTCACCATCCCGCTGCCCCATTGTGGGCCTGGCCTACCCCACAATGGGCCTGCTTAGTACCCACAGGGCGAAGAATTAAAAAAATATATATGGTCTTGAACATTTAAACATGACATCAATTGGAATTGAATTAAATCATATTAATTGTAGATTAAAAGAAATGTTTTAGTCAGAATGACATAAATGGATGTACTGTACATTTGGCGAATTTAACGAAGAAATATTAATGGCCGAGGTGGTTAAGGCGCAGCTTAGTGTTCTGGGGATCCAAAATTGAATCCGGGCAAGCAAACAAAGGAATTTTTCACGGGTAATCTAACCTGGATATTTTGAGTTCTGATCCTCATCACTCAGTCGTCGCAATATGAACCTGGCCAGCCGTGGGTAGGAGGAAAAAAGTCCTCGTTGCGCCCATAGTAAGAGAAGAGCGAAAAATGAAAACAAAAGTCGATATTATTAACTTTCCAAAGGTCACGTTAAAAAAAACGAACGAAAATACCAGGAATTTCCCCCAAAATGTCTGAAATCAACTATATATATGGGACCCCTTAATTTTCCTTGGTTCCATAAAGCTGTAATGCACCACTGCCTCCAAAATTTGGTCACTAATCACTTCTTGCCTCATCCAATTGAGATGATATAAACGTTGTTTGTTCATATTTTTATATGTACTTTTTATTATGTAATTAAAACTAATTCCTCTGTAACCCCGACCATTCTGTACCAGAATTCTGCTTTACTTGTTACCAAGTCTTTGAGAAATTTGGCTATATTATGTAATTATTTCTTGTATGCATGTCTAATCGATTCTGTTCATTATGATTCTGTACAAAATCTTTCAACCAACTGTTAGAAAACTGACCAATGGATGGTTTTAACAAATCTCAACAAATACCATAGTAAAACAACCACTCTAAACTGGGTAAACTTGATACAGGCAATGACCAAAACTAAAATCCGACAGAAAAAGTAACAGAGATGTTTTCATTCATGGGCATTGTCGGCCAATGATCCCCATTTAACATGCTGCTTTTATAAAATACCATAGCATAGACTCTAAAGTGCCTTGGGCCACTGCTCAGGCATATCGTAAGATTGACTCTTAGGCCACCTTCACACAATCCGAATGTTTACCCAGACAGGTAAAATCGGAGCATTGAATATTGGCTGGATGAATAGCGAGACATTGTGAACACAAGTGTCCATGGTGTGAGTGTCATTCCTTGCAACTGGAGAAAATGTGCATTTTCATACAATCCAGGTAGTTAAGTGTCCAGATAAACAATCGGATCATGTGACCTTAAATAAAGCTTCCTTACAATAGTGCTCCCTTATGCAGACTGCTGCTCTAAAAATTTCACCAAGGAATTAAACAGATTGCCTACTATCAGGTGCTTTGTAAATAGAAGTTCCACTAATATAAAATATAATGGAAAAAATCAGATTTGTGGAAGTGTGCTTCTTCAAGCAAACTACTCCCTTATCCAATGTTAAGTGGACTTGTAACGGTGCAGTGCATTGAATAAAATCTAGTCTCATTAAATGACAGGAACTTCAATGCACCTCATTAAAGTTCCTGTCATGTATATATAGACACGAACTTGAGAGACGTGAATGTGCGCATTCACGTAAATCATGTATAATAATACATAAAGGATGTAAGCACATCTCTAATAAGGTACAATTCAGTGTTAAATTATATCTTTGATATGGGGTAATTGGTCATGATGATGCACATTCACATAAGTTGTACAGTAAATCCTTACATCTTTAATGTAGGATTTAATGTTTAATCTTACTTTGATATGAGAATTTAATTATACGACATTCAAACGAATGAAAAGTTCATTTAATACTTGACATTTAAGAACAAGAATTTATATAATTATACAATTTTATTCACGATAAAATTTATCCCTAAAAGAATATATGTATTCGGTCATTAATTATCATTTTATGACATTAGTTTACTACTTGCAAAAGTCAATAAAGATAAAATTTTCAATCTTTACAATCTATTTGTAATCAAACGTGCCTTACTGAAGAGTCTTAAGTGTCCTATAAATCTGGAACAATAGGAATTATGTTAATCTTTGTTTATTCTTTTACAGGTAAAGCATGGCAATGAGTAAGAAGAAAAGAATTCAAGTTATTTAAGAGAGTTTAACAAGCTTTATCCAGAATTCCCACCATTATAATAATCTGGATACAGCCAGTTAAACTCTTTGGTAACTTCACACTGATTTCAGACTCCACCATCAAAATAATTTCTTCCTTACTCAGTTCTGTCTTACCTGTAAAAATAAACTTGGATTCCAGACTCATAAGTTGACGTGCATTTATTGCAATGACATCAAGATGGGGAGGGTGTTGACAAATGCTGACACGGGGAGAGGGGAAGAGTGTTATTAGAGTCATTAGAGTGTTTGCACATACAAGAGGGGAGAGTCATTAGAGTGTTTGCACATACAAAATAATTCATTTATTTTGGAATATTCTGTTGTTAATTAATTGATAGTGCGAATGGGGAGGGGAAGCAGTGATGACAACGAATTGTATACAGAAAGGGAGTGGGAATAAAAAACGAAGTGAAATCTGTCGTCGCAATATGTGCACGCCACTTAAGACATGCTGGATATAGTTAAAATGCTTTAAAATACATCCAGTTTAGAATTGTAATTTAATCATATTTTTACATTTGTGTCCTCGTATTTTCAATATTAATTTTATGTTATTAAAGTTAAACGAACAAATTCACCATGCTGAAATGTTCATAAAGTAAATACTACTAAAAACACTGTCTTTTCATCATTAATAATGAAAATAAATGCTCATACAAATACTTTCATTTGCTAAAATGTGATCATCAAGCGAAACAAAAAATAAATACGATCCTGTAATAAAGCTCCTAAGCATATGGGCCACACTATTCAAGTCCATAAAGAATTAAAATTTAGAAATTTACATTAACATTATAAAATATGTTTTTTTTTCTTCCATTTTTTACCCGTCAGACATTTTTATAAAGGTTGGAAGTACTTTCCTGAGCATTCTTTTTGTAATTAAAGAAAGTTAACAGTGAAAAGACAGTGTTTTTAGTACTAAAGTTGAATTTCTACATGATTCTACTCAACAATATTTTACAGAATTTGTTCAAAGTTTGATCTTAACAATTTTAATTTTTTTCAGACAAGAAAAATTCATATTTTTCTGCTTCATTAGATTTAAAATAGTTATACCTTTTTTTCTATTGAATGTAGAATTTGACAAAGTTCCTATGCATGATATTGTGCCATCGGTATCTTGATGACAAATTCCATGCACAATGTCAAAACCATATCCGACATAACAGCTTCCTTGAAGAGAATTGAAACAATAATTCTCTTTGGGACAACGTATCTAAGAAAATTTCTTTAACTCCATTTTAAATTACATGTCGGAGACTAAGCACAGCTAAAAGCAGCCATCAGGAACTGCTTTAATGACTTCTAACAACTGAAGTGGAAGTATATGTCGAAAAGAACATGAAAATTAAAATCGGTGTAGAGAATGCGGGAAAGCAACATGAAGGATCTTTGTATCCAAATACCCACTTATATTTACACTAAATTAATGCAATAGCAAGCATTCCTGGAAAGTTTCAGTATCATGAATATTCAACAATGCATCACTTATCAGACATTAACAGCATTAAACCGAAAAACATGTTCTACTTTTGTACAAAAATTTTTATAGAAACAGAATTTGAAATGTACAGTACACGTAACTTCAGAATGATAATTTAACAAAAGCCAAGTTCTCTACAATGTAAGCATATTTTACACTATCGTATTTGTGCACACATTTATATAGCCTTATCATTTAAAACATTATGTAATTCTGTCGACCGAACGTTCGAACAATTAGTAAATATATAAACTATCGCTATATAAATTAAATTTAATATTAGAACATACGAAAATATATTTTCATTGACACTTTTTTATATTCACATAATAATAGGATGTATAAATAGAAATCCACTCGTCGTATCGAGTTTTTTTTTAAGCGTCTCGGACTTAGAAAATGGTCAAGAGGGCGAAAACACCGTAGAGCAATGCACAGGGATAAGCCACGAGAGGCTGTTGATGATCCATAGCCAGAGCGGTGACGAACAATTTGGAAGCCGAAAGAGCACACCACAGAACTATAAAGACGGCCAAACCGGTACCCATAGATCCTTTGAGAGACAACACGATGGAAACTCCAGAAAGGACCACCATGGGAAGAAGACAATACCCCAACACGCTAATGGTGCAACCGACGGATATTCCGGATCCGCTCATGACGTTTAACAGGAGGTACATGGCCAGACAGCCCATGACGCCAATACCGTAGATGTAACCGAAATGCACTTTTCCGCTGAGTAACAGAAAACTTCCAAACGTCAAACAGAAAACCAAAGGACCAGCCAGATCGGATTCTTGTAAAATGACAGCATCGGCATCACGTAATGGATTCAAAACTGCCAAAGTTTTTTGCATAATATGATCGAAGTTAATTCCCAATTCTTCCAGCAGGGGGGGTTCGTCCTCGAAGTTATCTCCCGAAGACGTGTACGTGGGATTCAGTGGTACTGGAGTTAAAATGCTTCCTCTGTAAGGCGTGGATGGTAGTTCTTGATTATAATCGAACGTAGCGAATTGCGGCTCGCTTCCGAAGTCGGAAGAACCGAAATCATAACTGTAATTCCCTCCTCCGCTTCTATTATCCCATTTATAATCGTTACCTCCGTAGTAATCTTGTCCAGAGTCGTACGCCATCTTTGATATTTTTAAAATGATGACGTTGTGCTACCGTGTTTATAGCCAAAATATAGCAATAATTTTATTATTATTTTTAATATTTTTATAAAATTAAATATCTATTTTAATATGAAAATAAATTATTTTTTACTAACGAGTTTTTGAATTTCAGTTTATTTTTTTTAAACTCTTTGTGGGTATTAAGTGGGTTTTCTTTTATCAAGCTCATTATGGGTTCGGCCAGGCCCACAATGAAGCGGCCGGGTGGTGAGAGACGGGGCCCGACATATCCGGACGGAACACCTCCCGAAAAATTCCTGGGGATTTATCGATCCGTCCGGATTCGAACCCGGGTCCCCCAGAGCGGTATCTTGACCG
The DNA here is from genome assembly GCF_000671375.1 of Centruroides sculpturatus. Classification (NCBI taxonomy): domain Eukaryota; kingdom Metazoa; phylum Arthropoda; class Arachnida; order Scorpiones; family Buthidae; genus Centruroides; species Centruroides sculpturatus. The sequence continues at coordinate 28,965 of NW_019384693.1, read as the reverse complement.
CTCGGCCATCCGGCCGTCACTTTTTATGCCCTGTGGGCACTAATATAACAGGGCCTTTTAGCAAGCCTGTTATGGATTCGGCCAGGCCCACAATAAGGCGGCCGGTGGCGTCACCCCCGAAAAATTTATGGAATTTTCGACCCGTTCGGATTCGATCCCGGATTCCCCAGAGCGATAGGTTGCCGCGTCCAAATTTGAGTTAATGTACTGTAATTTTCGCAAAAAAATAGCTTAGATTTTTTTAAAAATCAAAGTAGAGAGCAAAAGAAATAAAATTTTATATGTCTCATTTACATCAGAATTACTAATTTAATGCGATATACTAAATATAATGGATCCTAATTTCGCTTATTATGAGCGGGCCCGACCCACAATGGGTACGAAAAGTGGACGCGTTACAAGATAAAGCGACTTGAATACAGTTAGATAAGCAAATCAGTAACACAACCCGTTTTCTTTGAAAGGCTGTCATTGGCTTGCTTCTCCAGTTGAATGCATAACTGACAAATGACCAGTGGCGTGCCGTGACATTTGACGATAGGGAAGCCGTGTTTCTGTAAGAAGCCTACTTCCAGGGGCAACCAGTTAATTGCGCGTCAGGATGGTCTAGGGTCCATTCGTATTCGTTTGTTCAATAAAAACCGTAGACTTCTCTAAATGTATTTATAATATCACAATTACATTCTGAATCGCTAGCCACGATATAAGGACTACAATTAAAAATAAAATAATAAAAACTTGGTGAAATAAAATGTGTGGTGGATGTACCGGTACATACCTGGTACAAAATATTCTTCAATACGAATATACTTTTAAAGAAAATTATAATTAAATATAGCTTTGTAAAGAAACGTACATAAAAATATAAAATATTCTTTACTTTTTAAATCTTAAAACAATGCACTTAGTCAAATAGCTCCCTACGAGTAGCTAATGGATGGAATCGAAGATGGTTGCAGGAGCGCGCATACACGTGGACTGCCAAATCCCCAGGGTGCCGATACCGGTTAATGTCAAATGCCTCTTTTGTCGCATCACTAGTATATCTCGAAGGACGCGACGGGGTTGTTGTAAATTTTAAATGTTTCTCGCCGTAGCTGTGAAAATCTAAATATGTTAAACTTAATAGTCATTTGTTTTCTAACTAATTCCTTTTAGGACCAGGTGTCCATGGAAATTTCTAAAAGTTACAACTTTTCCGGTCACTCTCGCTGAACTGGAAAAATTTCTGTCTTTATTACATCTAATATTACGAAGAAATCAGTCCCCACTGTACTTGGCTAGAGATGGTTCGGTTAAGCTTTTAAGTAAAATTCTGGCTCTTTCAGCAGGGCTTTATTTATGTCCCTAATTCCCTAATCTCTTAATTATTTAACTACTTAAGTAGAAATAAGTGAAAACCGGTTACTTTTGTACTTGAATATTTGTAGTCTTCGGAAAGTAGTGGAAAGACAAATTTTTATGACAACGGATACATAAATGGTAAATTTAAGGAAAATAAATTCTAGAGCTTTTTTTGTACCTTGTGTGACTCATTCATTAAATTTAGTTGTAAATAATGCTGTCAAAGTAAGTTAATTTTTTAAAAATTGTACAAGAATTGTTCATGTTTTTTCTGCATCCTCTTATAGATGGGACATAGCCTCTTGTAAATCTCTACAGAAGAAACAAATCATCCAAATTTTCCAAAGCCCACGATAATTTATTTGTTTGAGCTGCCAGCAGCAGAGACTGAATGACCGAAGGTAGCTTCTCTATTTTCACGAGTAGTCCGTTCTGGATATATCAGGCCACATTTTTCACATCTGGTCACTCCCATTGTGAGCCTGGCCAAATCCATAATGGGCAAGTAAGAAAAAGGTCTGTGTTCTTCTGGGAGAAAAAAGTTGCCAACAGGATAAATTATAATAGCATTCAGGGACAAAAAAGACTCCAAACTAACAGTAATTATAATTGTAATGACTTTAATTTAACAATGACTGTTTAAAAGATATAGGCACTAAGAGAACCTTTCTTCCATACCCATAATGAGTTTGACCAGTATCACAATGCAGATTGCCAGATAGTATAAGTTGGAGCCTGATATAAACAAGACAGCCCATTCCTGAAAAATTCCTGGGAAATTACTCACCAGGAATTGATCTTGGTTCTTTCAGAATGATAGACTGATATCTGAAATGACTTGGCCATCTAGCTATCAAATAAACTGAAGTTTAATGGAATTGATATTAAATTACAAATTTATTTAATGTTAGATGCAATGCTGGACTCCTAATGTCAGATGCAGCAGATAAACTTCATTTAATTAAAAAAAAATCTGCAAGATATGCAAGGGACGAAGTCTCATTAGTCACAAAGAATTTGCCATATGGTCATTAAAATTTCAATTATCAGAAGCAACAAATAGCAACAACTCACTAAAAAGTTCAGTCTCACAAATAAAAGGTGTGACAATTTGGTTCCCGGAATGGCATGTATTTTTGCATGCGACGATTGTATCAAAATCCCATTTGAACTAATACATATGTAACTGCAAGCTGATAGAATTGTTAACTAGCTATTGGAGTGGTAATAAAGATCTGCATGTGCACTTTGGAAACATCAACAATGCACCATGTCACACTGCATTCACAGTGAAAGACTTTCGGGCCAAAAAAAATGATTACTCAATTAGATCGTGCCTATTTACCTGATTTAGGTCCCTGTGATTTTTTTGGCTATCCTCAAATTAAAATACAATGGGACGTAGATTTTCTAATATAACCAATATCAAACAGAATTTGATACAGGTACTCAATGGTATTTCTAAAGATGAGTTCCGGGTATGCTTCCAGAAATGGGAATGCCATCTAAGTCAATGTATATATGCACGAGGGGAGTACTTTGAAAGTGACAGTAGCCACTGGTGTACAGTTTCACATGTATATTTTTTAAACATGTAGTCCAGGAATTGTCATACCTTGTACTTGTTCTCTGCATAGTTAATTTACTTCAATATATAAAAACTCCCCTTTATGCTGACTATCCATTTAATTACACAAAATTTTAAATAATTACATTAAAGTGGTTGAGATTTTTTATAGATTATGAATATCTCGCTTAGGGGTCAATGGCGCCGATTAATTTTAAAATTAAACTATGATTAAAAATTGCAGCTTGGCATTATGATAATGTCACAATAAACAGATAATTTGTAATTAAACTCTGGCCTATGGCTTAATCCTTAATTCCAGTTTCAAGTTTCCAGTGACAGCACTGAGTGATGGTAGCAAATATACTGTACCTACTGCCATCACTCAGCATTGCCACTGATTGGCTGATGTATTAGCAATTGGAAATGTTAATACATCAGTCAATTAGATAAACTGTCACATTTTTGAGCATGGGGTGAACTAACACTATATTGGCTATTGAAAGTAATGAGTCTTAGTGGAAATTGCAAAATAATTGACATGTTGGAATTTTGTTTATTGGTGCAATGAGCCACAGTCTTGTAAGACAGTTTACATAGCAACCATCACTATTGCTTGTCACTTCCACTGGAAACATGCTAGCAGAATCAATGCATCCAACATTGAAGTTGGATATTAGAGAGGTTGCATCCGACGTTTTCATTGCCAAAACGTGTACATCGGACATTCAGCACCGCCTTCCTGTAAGCCTAGAAGTTTGACAATGGCATTTTGAATGTCAGTGGAATCATGCTCAACATTCCCAACACACTTTTCAAACTTCTAGGCTTACAGAAAGGCAGCGCTGAACATCTGACTTACACGTTTTTTGCGATTAAAATGTCGGCAGCAACCTCTTTATTGTTCAACTTCAGAGTTGTGTCATCAGAGCAGAAGTGTGCGTCTATAACTTGACATCTAGCAGAGCAAAGCACACATAGTAGAATTCCACAAACTCTGCAGTTGTAGCACTGTAAACTGACTCATACTGTATGTATGGAACAGTTGAGTTTATAATCATATACATTTATAGATTAGAAACTCAGCTCAACTAGTGCAAAATTTTATTTGTTTGATATAATTTCTTCACTTTTATGCAGTCAGTTTACAGTCCAAGCTGCCTTATTGATTAATAAAAATGGTATCAGTACATTTATGTGGAATAGCAGCCACAGTTATCAGCCACAGTTATGGTCATGCATGGTAAGGAATGTAAGTGTTCCATCTTTTATGATTTATGATAAATTATGGAGGAGGTGTAGATTCAATTCAATCCTTAGATCCTCTACAGAAGTAGGCTGGCATCTTACCACACGGTTATCTGACCAACAAAAATTAAAAGAATAATGCTATTTCTAATATAATTTTAAAGATAATTATATAAAATATAAGTAAAAAATAAATTACAGATATGTAAATTAACTAATTTTCTTTATTCTGTATAGTTTAAAAAAAAACAGAATGTCAAAACATGGATGCCAAATATTTTTTTTTCCTAATTACTAGATTTTAATAACAATAACAGTCAAGCAATTGGAAAATAATGTATAAAACTTACAAATAATATGAATCTCACTCTTACAAATTTGGCCAAAACACAATTTCAAAAAAATATTAATATAAACATAAACAAATTGCAAATAAATCAGAGAATAGAAAAAAAAACAAGCTGCTCGTATTGCATTTGAATAATTTAAATGTATCAAAGTTGATATAAAAACGTGTTTTTTTGTACATTCTCCTTTCTAAAATTTATCAATGTTTTGTTATAAAAAACTCGAATTTCCTATTATTAATAGTAATGTTATGGATCGACAAAAGAGATCATGATGTATCGAGTTCCACTAGTGACGGGAAGTCCTTCGTGATAATGAGTGAGACGTCCCGGATGCATCAGCGACCATCCTAATTTCAATTCTGTCACGCTGCAGTTGTAACGAATGAATCTGCATCCACCACCCTAAAATATACAAAATTAATTATTTAAAAATAGCAACTCTGTAATGTTTCAAATTAAAAGTTTACAATTGAGAAGTAAACTTGATGATGCTGCAAGTCAGGTTTTAAATGTTATCACTCAACTCTGTAGTTAATCAATGTTTGAGTTTCAAATGTTTCTCATGATGTACAATAGGGCAATGACGAGAGAGTGACTCATGGCATCATCACCAAGTCTACTCTTCACAAGTAAACTTTTTATTTAATCATCCTTTAAAAGCAACTTCATAAATTGTAAGATTGCATATTTGATCAATTATATTAATTCCGAGTAAAAATCTTTCTTGCCTCGTAATCTATATGGGGCCTATTTAATGCGATGTTAATAGTATAAGTGGATGAATCGTGATGAGGACGAAGGAATGGCTGTTCTTCAGGATGATAACGCACCACAAAGTTCATTATTGCTTTAGGAGGCTGGAAATATTTTAAATGTCAGTTCATTGTGTTATAGCATATAAATTTATTTTAAGTACAAAATATATAATCTCTTATCTAAAATACAAAAGTAAACACACATTTCCTGCTCATTAAGTTCTAAATAATGATATTATTCTATTTTATTATCTTATAATATCTAGAATTTATATAAATGAAACTTTTGAGATGTTTAAATGTTCAATCTTGTTAATTAATGCAAGATACTGTGATGTCGTTCCGCGAACAGAAAACACAATATACCAATCGATTATACACATATAACACAATTCGCTTTTATTTCACTTGTTGAACTAGTTCTTTTTACATAGATACCAACTTACAGGCGATAAAAAGGTTCCCTTACACATACAACAATTAGACTTCTCGAATGGGCAAACAAAAGAAAAACGTGGTGTTCGAGTTGCAACAACGTTATGCGCGAGAAGACTTTTATCTATGGCTTAACCTACTTACAAACTATAAGGAGAAAAGTAGATAGATAATTAGGAATAGAACAAGGGGAAGAAGGAAGTACCCTAGAATATTCTGCTTGCTACATGGTCTTGGATGGGTTGCTGTTTTTGTTAATCATCCAATTTATACTGTCTTTCTCGATCTGTCCCTCTGCTTCTTAGTATACGTCTCTCGGATTTCTCATCCTTTCGATAATCTCTATTAATTCTTTGATGCGAAACCTTCAATCTCGTCCTCAAGAATGTCTAACCTCCATTCTCTGAATCCGTTGTTCGGAGCTCTAATATAAAATATACTGTAATGGAAAAAATCAGATTTGTGGAAGTGTGCTTCTTCAAGCAAACTACTCCCTTATACAATGTTAAGTGGATTTGTAACGGTGCAGTGCATTGAATAAAATCTAGCCTCATTAAATGACAGGAACTTCAATGCACCTCATTAAAGTTCCTGTCATGTATATATAGACACGAACTTGAGAGACGTGAATGTGCGCATTCACGTAAATCATGTATAATAATACATAAAGGATGTAAGCACATCTCTAANTCTTATAATATCTAGAATTTATATAAATGAAACTTTTGAGATGTTTAAATGTTCAATCTTGTTAATTAATGCAAGATACTGTGATGTTCGTAACGAGTTGATATGTCGTTCCGCAAACAGAAAAGACGATATATCAATCAATTATACACATATAATACAATTCGCTTTTATTTCACTTGTTGAACTAGTTCTGTTTACATAGATCCCAACTTACAGGTGATAAAAAAGGTTCCCTTACACATACAACAATTAGACTTCTCGAATGGGCAAACAAAAGAAAAACGTGGTGTTCGAGTTGCAACGTTATGCGCGAGAAGACTTTTATCTATGGCTTAACCTACTTACAAACTATACGGAGAAAAGTAGATAGATAATTAGGAATAGAACAAGGGGAAGAAGGAAGTACCCTGGAATATTCTGCTTACTACATGGTCTTGGATGGGATGCTGTTTTTGTTAATCATCCAATTTCTACTGTCTTTCTCAATCTGTCCCTCTGCTTCTTAGTATACGTCTCTCGGATTTCTCATCCTTTCGATAATCTCTATTAATTCTTTGATGCGAAACCTTCAATCTCGTCCTCAAGAATGTCTAACCTCCATTCTCTGAATCCGTTGTTCGGAGCTCACTTCAGACTGACCTCTCTTGCCGAAATCGCTCTTCCGACAACCTTTCTTCCCATTTCTCCCTCCCTGGGGTCTCCTTACTTTCTTTGTTTTTGGACATTACTTTCCCAAAAAGGTGGTCCCACCCAAGGGTGATAGGGATTAAGAAATTCCTCAAACAGTAAAGACAAAGGGTCAAAGGAAATCTTAAATCTAAGAGGAAAAAAAATATTACTATAACTATAGTATAATATGGCCGACGGCCACAATACTATGCTATTTAGTTTGCATCAGAATGCCACACCAGCAGATTGGCATAAAAAGTATCAATAACTGGTATGTAGTACCAGCAGCTGCAAAATAAAGACAATTTTATATGTTCTGTCACCATATATGTGTACTGACAGTAATTTTTTTTAAAAAAAAAGGCACTGATTAAAAAGTACAGTCCTTTTTATTATTATAATAGAGATTACTTGCACTAAATTCATTTCAAACTATAATTTTCCGAGAGTTCCTCTCAGTAGTAGAAACACAAAGTAATAAAATGTGAGCACTCTAACATACAACAATACTGAGATACAGAAATTAAATTTATAAAGACTTAGTCTTATTCATCACATCTTAGTCTTTCAATTTTATGCAAGAAGTAAATCTTCTAAGTCTTAAATGATGACTGACAAAATAAAATGATGGTCGAATGGACGTGTCGACTCAAATTTCCATGAAGGATTGACCCAGATACGTTGAATCCTGTCAACTCACCATCTGGTAACCCCTTTTGTGGGCTGTCCAAATCCAAAATGAGAATGATTAAAGGACCCTCTTAGTCCTCAGAGTAGTCAGAAATAAAAATAAAAAACTGACAAAATAAGGAATTTTATTTAAAAGCTGTATTGTAAAAAATATGTGCTGTTCTAGTTAGTGCAGTAAAGACTCATTACAGAACTCAAAATATGGATAAATTTCAAAATTACTTGAGGAAAATTTATGTATTGTACATATTGCAATGCAATGTCTGCAGAGGTTGTAATAGTAAGTTGTAGAGATGCTTGAAAAGTCTGGAACTATAGAAGAAATTTCTTTTCAAACAATTGTGATACATGAAAGAAGTTTTGTTAGCCCACTAAGGTAAACACCTAGGAAAAAAAAGAAACACATGCAGTAGATGTTAAAAGATCAATTTATTTTTGCATTATAACTATGTACAGGATTGGTAACGGATGCCAACTCTACGACAGATACTCTGGCGGTAACCCAAAACCTGATTGACGGCTGAATAATTACAAAATATCGCAAATTGTACAAAAAAACTCAAGACTACTTATTACCCAAAAATTTCCTTATAAGTAATCCTTAAAACTAACTTACACTAAAGGAAAGTGGAAAACAGACAATAGGGATGAGAAGTATCAAAGATGGTGGACAGAATAAAATAAAGAAGCTGGGTTGTACAAATGTTTTCTACTGCCATAAGAAACCATGTGGAAACTTCCTAGAGCACAATTTACACTTCTGTCTCCTTTTCCTCAGTCCAAGAGGGTTTCTATAAATTTTTAGTCCAAGTTGTTGATCATCCATCCAATCTCGAAACTCATCAAGTTGAGACACCAATTTCAATACTGTAATGTTGGTCCAAGAAGTTCAGGAGGAGTCTCTCTTCCTCCAAATTGGCTTCACTCGTCTCTCGAGTACTTGACAACACTCCCCATTCTGTTCGTCCTCTCTCTATGAGAATCAGCCGAAAAGTGGCTCTCTCTCTCCCCATGTGTGTCTTCAGGAAACTTTGCATTCATTGTTCTGGCAATTCCAGAAAGTCGCCCTCATCTCCAAGGGGGAAGAATTAAGATTAGAAAGTTCTAGAAGGAAGAAAGAACAAAGAACAAAAGATGCTAAAGACTATGAACTAAAATTAAAATATATTATGGTGTACAGCCACATAATAAAAAAACACATACTTTTCAAAGATTAGATGCATTGTTTTTCTCTTCAACTTCTAATATTGTTGAAGATAAAATACTAAATTACATATTTTTTTGTGAGATCCCCCATACTGTTTGGTTATTCACATATTTTGTAATTGCAGAACATCAGTCAGTTTTATGGATGACTGACAAACTTCAGCCACATATATAAGGGCTTTTCTCAACACAAGGCACGACTGTTCCAGAAGTGAACAGAGAGAACACACATTTTTTTAAAAACTAAATTTAATTAATGTACATTGTGGAAGTTTATATTTGTGTAACCCATGAGTAATAATATAACAGATTATCCAAAACAGAAGCAAAGAGATTTATGTGTTTAGGATGACTTGGAAGATTGGACAAGCTCTGTTAAATTCTGGAGTGGGAATACAAAGTTTTACTCAGATATAACTTATCCCCCTTTTCTGGATGCAGACTTCATTTTACAATAAAAAATGGAGAGGATTAACGAAAATAAATGAGGATCCATGAAGACCGATGCTTGATTGTTCAAACCTCTGAATCGTTTCTTAAAGATCCCCCCTAAATACCTTCCAAGAATGCTTTTTGGTGAACAGTTGATTCACTTCAATAATAAATTGGATCCTTGAAATGTCACTAAAAAGTTTATGAGGATATCCAGAACTGGCTTTTCTGTCCAGAGAAGTATTTCCATCTATATCTTCTCGCTCTTTCAAATTACATTTATTATCTTGGTTGTATCAATAGTAGGATAGTGTTATAATTATTACTATTAAACAAAATATCCATTAATTGATCAACATATATACATGATTTTTACTTTTTACAGTTCATATTCACCCTCTGGCAAGACAAAATTTTCTTTCCTGACTAAACAACTATAGTCATATTTATTTTTCTAACATTTTGTATTGCCACAAGTCAGGTAAACTTCCAATCTCTGATACACAAAAATTCCTCAGTATTGTGTCAAGGGCAATCTCACAGTTGACATCTGCCAAATACAAAGGAATAAGGTATTTGTCTGCAAAAATACCCAAAGTTTGAAAGGAATGTAAACATATTCTTTAAAATTAAATTATTTCTATGATTCTGGACTTTACGAACACATACAAAATGAAAATAATGAAATAGAGATATTATAATTAATACCATATACGTAGTAACTATTGTTCAAACAAAACTACACTTGTATATATTTTTAACTTAATAAAAAAGCAAACTAATAATCTAGAATTGTTGTTATAAAATTACTTTGTAAGCTCATTCTTGGGCTTATGTAAATGAATACATTTCAAGTTAAGATTTCAGAAAATAGTTACAATTATTTAAATTTAATATTGAATGAAATAAAGTAATACTCACGTCATGAAAATAACCAACAAATATTTTTTCCTGTACCGGCCGTATGTATTCCCGTAGAAAATAAAGCCAATGTTGTTCGAGCCCTACTTGATTCATGTGAATATCTCTGGTTGGCACATTTTCGTATCCTCCAGCCAATCTTGGATCCTTTAGTTTCAAATATAAATTTAAGTAACGAAAAAGATATATACAATATAGAATTACAATAATCAATAATTCTGGTAATAAATAAGTTTAAATAATAAATTTTATTTATTAAAAAAATTATTTATTATTAGAGATCCTAAGATTGACATTTATGAAGACAGGAGTTGAAGAANTAGATGCCAGTTTTTTCCACGGAAAGTCATCCAAGGAGGAAACTCTTGGCAAATCGCCCAAGTGTCGAGTTACCTATCCCATCAAACCAGAACATTTAACACCGCCATATCATTTTTAATCAAGTTTTTATATATACAATATAGAATTACAATAATCAATAATTCTGGTAATAAATAAGTTTAAATAATAAATTTTATTTATTAAAAAAATTATTTATTATTAGAGATCCTAAGATTGACATTTATGAAGACAGGAGTTGAAGAATAATAATAAGAGCAGTTTTATCTACATAAAAAGGGATGAGATTAAGGTAAAAGCATGATGGAAATAGGATAAGCTTTGAAATAATTGGCTATATCTAAGAATCCCTGGAAGGAACACCTGCAACACTATATGTATTCATTTTCATTTGTCATTGTCACACAGATTTTTTTTTTATACAATAGCAGATAATATGGGCTAGATGGAATGTCTACTTCATGAAAAATAACTAAGTGGGTGTGTCGACATTTTTTACATAACTTTTAAATTTATATTTACTTTCTACTTCTTTATTATTACAGTAGAGCCTCGAAAACACGGCCTAATGTGGACCGAAGGGTGGCCGAATTTGTGAAAATGCCAGGTTNTCTTAGCAAATCGCCCAAGTGTCGAGTTACCTATCCCATCAAACCAGAACATTTAACACCGCGTAACATGCAGAGAAGACCTTCAACTTTTATTTATTTTTTTTTGTAATATGCAGAGAAGACCTTCAACTTTTATTTATTTACTTTTTTATTTTAAAGACAACATTTTTTACATAACTTTTAAATTTATATTTACTTTCTACTTCTTTATTATTACAGTAGAGCCTCGAAAACACGGCCTAATGTGGACCGAAGGGTGGCCGAATTTGTGAAAATGCCAGGTTATCGGGAATGGGGTTAAAAAAGAATAAGTATGAGTGTTTCCTCAGAAAATATTGTACTGTACTTGTATGTATTGTTTGCTTGAGAATACAACGAGAATAAACTGCCCAAATACCCTTAAACAAAGGAAAAGTACATCCTTTATGAAGGCATAGAGCCTTTACTACATGAAAATGAAAATTAATGAATACACTGTGTACAGTAATTTACCTGATAAGACAGACCTCAGAAAAATACTTTGAGGCATAAAGCTGTCTATAATGAAAATTAATTAACTAAGGATTTTTTTGCCCTACCAAGGTGTGGCCGAGTTATCCAGAGTGCCGGGTTATCGAGTGCCGGGTTATCGAGGCTCTACTGTATTATTTTTTATACGAAAACTAGCAAGTGTTTGCATGGGACCACATCCATTTAAAGGTGGTAGACGTCCTTAAACTTTAACCCCTATTTTCTGATCATGGTAGATTGTTTTTCTAAAACCATATGTTTGAATTGCTCTATACTTGAAGATCAAACCAATATTTGTTTACTAGGAGAAGAAAATCTATTCTACTCAAAACTGAATATTTATTATGGTACCACTTTGCTTTTTACACTTCCTGACGTAAATAATAAAATCATTATTGGAAATAGGGTTACTTTTTGAGTTGTTGTGAAGGTAATTCACAGTTCGGTTTAATTAATTAAGTAAAATTTTTCTTTGTTTTACCATGTGAAAATTAATGTTGCAACAATGATGTTTTGCCATAGCAATGGCAAATTTGCTTTATCAATGTTTGCTTTAAAGCAAGTTGACTGTGAAATGATACGAATAATAATATCTTTAATTCTTGGATGCCCTTAATGAAAGCTATCTGATTAATCAAATAAATAGGTCAATACCTTCTAACAAATACATTGAAAATAATATGTTTGTCTTTAGTTGTAATTATTCATTAACAATGTTTTAATCTAAACATATACTTACTTTATTTGTACCATCAGACCATTGTCCAAAGTTTTCCATTTCCGCAATCAAATGCTTGCAAAATGTAGGTGTAACGACAGGAAACCAGTAAACGTCAGGGCACGGCTGTTAGAAAGTTAACATTAATTATATAAAAATCACAATATATTCTTATGAAAATTTAATTAACTTATTTTTATACATATATTCATATTGAAAATATAATATATAAAAAAAAAAACTAAATACCAAAATTATAGTTTTATTCTATATATAGAATGAAAAAAGAATGCAGCACACTGGATTGACTACAAATAGTGTATTGATTGCCATGATCTTACAGGAAAGTAATGAATACTAGTTCTAGATCATACTAACTTATATTATGACTTTTTATTTTTGGAGAAACTTAAAGGCCAAGTGTACTAAGTGAAGTACAGAACTTGGTTTGATTTGTTGAGATATGGCAACACAACACATGGAAAATCTGCGATGGTAGATGCTTTCCAGGAGGACTCCCTATAGGAAATTGGCCTCTATTTAGGTGTTAGACATATGAAGAAAATTCAAAAAGCTATATGAGGCTAGCCTGTTTATCTGGCACAAACCTGTGACCACCAGGATAACTACCAACGTTTGGTGGTTATATCCACTCTACCACTGGTGATCAAATCACAAAATATGAGCTTACAAATATGCTGTACCAAAATGCTTACAGGTAGTATGACATTGAATGTGCCATATATACCTGCCATTGCTCTTGGATACTGAAGCTTCAAAAACAATTAAGACTAGTCTAACCTAGTGATTCTCAAAGTGTAGTCCATGCCAGATGTACTCAGACCTAGTCATTTTAACAACAGGCACCTGTATACTGTTTAGACAGAGGAAAGAACATTTTTGTACGTCATGTATCTTTTATGTTAAGTTATTGAAAAGACAAAATATTTTGATACATATCTAAGTTGTATTAGCAGACTAAAAATAGACAGGGACATAAATGATCCATGATTTATCTGTGACTTGATTTAAGTGGCCTGTAGATCAGAATAACTTTGAGAACCACTAGTCTAATCTACTTTATATACCCAAGAGAAGACAAAATATAATTAAGTATAAATAATTATTTTGATTTATATCTCTTTAGGAATGTGAGTAATAGAAAAATGCAGACTCTGCATCATCTTTCAGAAAAACACGAGTGAAAAATGGTGTAACTCAAACCTATATCTATTGCCTTTTGTAAATTTTTTCTGAAGAATGCTACAGAAGTTATATTTTTATACTATTGCTGCAGTGCATTTCATTGTTTTAGTTATCTATTATTAATTATATCAAATAAATTTTTAAAGTAACCAGTTAATAAATAAAAAAACTATTTTACCATCTCAACTTGATAATCATCTTTCAGTACTTTTGAGTAATTTTCATGAATATATCTTCGTTCCCAATCCTGTATTTAAAAATAAAGAATGCATATTAGAAAATATTACAATATAATCTTACAAAAAATATTTTTTGATATTAATTAAAATTAGCCTTAATATAGTCAAATTACTCAATGGTTTAGATTTATATTTATATCAATATCAGATATAATTAAATGTAACTTTATTTACTAAGAATTTCAGTAAAAAATAAGTGAGAATTTATTTATTTTGCATAATTATCAAATGCACGACAGCAAAAAATGTCCACCCCACTTATTTAAAAAAAAAATAACCAAGTGTAATAATATACTGTAATAAAAACCAAGAATCGCGGTTCCTTGAAATACTAAAACTAAACTTCCAATACAAGAATGTACAGTAGAAACTCAATTTAATATTTTTCAAAAATGGTTGAAAAAATACTTTAAATTACAGAATATATAAAATCCAAATATTCTTAAAAAGATGCCATAACAAACAAATACATTTGTATATGCATTCCGAATGGATAAAGTGAAGAAAACATGTATATTACCAATATAAATGCTTCCATGAAAATATTCATTTCATAAAATATAACATACAATGTTCAACAATTGGCATCTCGAGAGATATTTCATACAATTTTACACGAAAACTATTAAGCTGTGTTACCATAATGCCACAATGTTTGGATTTGTAGCTGCACATGAATACTGTATCTGGACCACAGAATCTACAGTGATAATGACATATTTTGGAAATTCACTTGATATTGCTACTTGCTATACCAATCTCTGAATCTAGAAATAGTTGCCAAAATACCAAAACAATAAAATGTGGTGTCCTCTCATCAGCGCCGTAACTAGCCTTTTATGCGCCCGGTGCGAGCTTCTGTAACTACGCCCCAAAACTTAGTCCAGGTCATTTCTGCCTGTGCCTGGGCACCACTGGCACCGCCCTAGTTACGGCACTGCCTCTCATTATTACAGGCTGATAAAAAAATCTTGATAATTTGTCAAACTTTTATAAGTTAAACTAATTCACATAAACAAGGTAGAGAAAAATCTACTACAATTTGCAACAAAGATACTGCAACTGTAGCCTATTTTATCAGTAACAGACATGAGAGAGAGGAAGAAAAAGAGATGGAAATAAAGAATGGAATAGATCAGTGTTTTTCAACCTCTGGGTCGCAACCCCCAAGGGGGTCGCAAAGCCATACATGGGGGGTCGCGGGTAAAAGAAAAAGATAAGTGTTTGTAGGTCCTACACTACAATAAAAAAAACTACAATTTCAGTAAGAAGAAGTTCAAAAGAAAATTAAATACGTAGTTTTTAAAATCACTGTAGTTTTAATATGGCCCTGGGGGGTTGCCAGAATTTTTTAACTTTCAAAAGGGTCGCATATTCAAGAAGGTTGAAAAACACTGGAATAGATGATAGTAAAAAGTATACAGAAGGAAAGTTCATCAAGCTCAACTTGTATCATGTACATTTACACAGACAGTAAAATGAGAATTAAAGATTTATAAACAAAGTTTCATACTTACAATTTGATTGGTATATATTTCATACAATTCATTATGAACATGAGAAGTGTCAAAAGATTCACTGTTTATAAGATGACCAAAATCTTCCATGTTACTAATGTACATAAATATTCCCTAGAAGAAAAATATATTATTACATGACTGAAACATTTACACTTATGAATCTTGTTAATTATTCTGTAGATTCTTTAACTGGAATATAATTTAATTCATTTATTATTACATAAATTATTCTGATTTTAAAGTATTTATAATACATTTAAAATTTAAAACAAAAACTACCCTATGATACAATAATTCATAAAAAATAATAGAATAAG
The DNA here is from genome assembly GCF_000671375.1 of Centruroides sculpturatus. Taxonomy (NCBI): domain Eukaryota; kingdom Metazoa; phylum Arthropoda; class Arachnida; order Scorpiones; family Buthidae; genus Centruroides; species Centruroides sculpturatus. Next base: position 13,198 of record NW_019384693.1, on the reverse strand, counting down.
TAATTTAATTAGTCTAATTGTAAATACTATGGATGAGCATCAGTGAATGTTTAACTTGGCACAAAAAAAAACATAAAACTCAGAGCTGTTGAGAAAGAAATAAAGAAAAATAAGTGTGTTTTTATGGTTATACAGCAAGAAGCAGTTTGGGAAAAGTTCATAAATCAAATAAAGAGATTGTCCATAAACTATGTACAGTAGAATCTCGTTCTAATGGATCACTTAGGCCACTGAAAATTATCCATGGTTCTGAGAATCTGTTATATTGTTATATTGCAAACAATGGATTTCCTGCACACCGAGGAAAATATCCCTTATTTGATCCCTACATATAAGAAATGCCTGTATGAAATTATTCAGTCTTTCGAGATCTCTATCCATTTTTCTATAAAAACATGTATGTTATAGATCATATATTATGCAGTACACATGTACAACAAAGTTGATGGAAAGTGTATATACTGTAAGCACAAAAAGAGGCAAATTATGCCCATTAGCACTTTGCTTTACATCATGATTTGTTAAAAAACTCCCCCCTTGGTTTGTTTTGATGTCATTTTTCTATGTATTGAATACAACAACTGCTTGATATTAGCAATATTGTGTACAGTATAGTCCATTTGTTTATACCAAACCTCATCAGGAAGATCTTCATGACTTGGAGACTCGATGGCCTCACTAAATTTTGGCACTATACTTGGACTAGTGTCAGAATGTTCATTAAGTAGTTCCTATTCAATCGTATCAACTGGCTCTCTTTCTGTACTATTTTTCAATTGTACATATCCCAGATGAAACAATGCACCATCAAACTCTACAAATTCCTGTAAACACCCAAATATTAACTAAATTAGCAAATAGCATTGTACTTTTTATGTCACTGCTTTGTATGTTAATTGTAATTAATAAAATAGTGTAACATTTGGTACCCTGCACTTTGTATAATTCCTTAGTACAATTAAAGGGGTTGATCAAGATTATGCATTATGTAATTTTGGAAGTGGTATGTGCAACAGTGTTACGGAGCATTACAGGATGGTAAAATGATAGTTGAAAAGTATAAAAAATAAATGGATGATTCCTTATATCTAAATTTAGAGCAAAAATATGTAACATTAATAAAAAACACAAAAATTTGCTTACATTGTCTCTTAAATTTTTGCAGAATGCCATGTCGGGATCCAACAATCCACTTATGAATGAAGGAAATTTTTCTCTAGATTTAAGTAGTAATCCATTTATCAAATAGGCTTGTGATATGTATGGTACATTCCACAGACCCCTGTAAAATTAAATTATTATTAAATAGTATTAAAAAAATAGTGCTTGCTATTCGTTTTAATCTCTACTTTTCCAAATAACATAAGTTAATATCAGACTGCGACAGATCTGAGCTGGACTGATCACAGATGTGGAGACTCCATTAAGCTTGTCAACTCCTGAAGACTTGATTGAGCTGCAATTTGTATACCTATAAATTCCCACTGTCATCTGCCTATCTGTCCTTCCTTAATCTCGAGAACAATGTTAGATAGATAGATAGTTAGTTAGTTAGATACGAGTTAGTTAGGTAGACAAGACTAGAAATGGAAAGCTTTGGGGCAGAAGGCTCCGATTAACTGTATATGAACTTATATTATAACTGTATATCCGGTCTAGACAAGAAGTCACATGAATTCAATTCAAAATTTTCCCCAGAAGGGAGTGACATAGATGACTGACTCGACTTTGTTGTTATCAGAAAAAGTACGATGCACAGAGGCAAGACACTACTAATTTGAGATTGAGAGCATATATTTTAAATTAAATAAATTAATAATATGATTAAAAATTTCAGCCTAAAATCGTGACAATGTCACATTAAATTTTGGCACAGGTTTTATTGTATAATACATAGAAACTCTTGCATCACAATTTCAAGTTTCTACTGTAGCTACACACCTCCGTCTGCATCCATACCATTTGTTAAAGTAGTCTTGACAACTAGTTTTGTGTAATATCTTTATGAGGTGTAATTGCTGCTGTTTCCATCTGTGTGCTGATTTAAACCTTTCAATTTAGGAAACAGCTAAGTATTTGAGGGCAAGATCAAAAAATAGAGCGACTGAAGAAGCATTGTTATGCATTTCTTTGTGAGATATCCATTAACTAGGAGTAAATGATAGAAATCAAATGTGGAAGCTAGAGCAAAAAAGTTGTTAAAGCCATCACAAAAAGTGGTTTTCAGGACTGTTTTGACAAGATGCTGGCAAAAACGTGTAGCTGAAGAAGGAGCTTATTTTGAAGATGGTCTTTTTGCAAATATCTGTATTATTAAAATAACAAAAATTACATTAAAGTTTAGTTTATTTTTGATCACTTATCACACAAAGTTGAATGAAAAAAGGAGAAAAGGATAAATTTGGGAGTTGAAAAATTTCCAATTTTTTTCCAAATTTTGGAAGTCTCTTGGCAAATTGGGAGCAATTGCAACTCTATACCTCATCCTCTCTCAAAACTAAACTATGAATAAAATCAATAAAACAAATAAAACAGACATTTTTTTTTATAATTTACTAAAAGGAGAATTAAAGATAATTAATGATTAGAGAAACAAATATCTGCAATTTACTATTCCAAATACAGTATAATTATTTGATACTTGATACATGAATAAAAAAAGTATGAAAAGATGGCTAGATAGCCAATTGGTTATGGTGGCAGCCTACTACTCTGGAGGACCTGAGATTGAATCCAGAGGGGGTTGAAAAATTCCCAAAAATTTTTCAGGGGGTGATCTGACCATATATGTCAGTCCCTGTCCCTCACCACCCGGCCGCCCCACTGTGTGTCTGGCCGAACCCATAATGGGCTTAATGAGACCCTCTTTGTGCCCACAGGGCAGAACCCTGCATTAATTTAATGTGTTGATGAACTCATTCATCATCATAACATATACAGAAAGTATCAGAATGATGTTTTAAAAATTTGGAGGATTGTAGAGGATGAAATTCTGAACACTTTGATATAAAGAACCTATAGCTGGAAATGTGATATAAAGTTTCTGCAGCACTTTGCATGTTCTATGCAGTCAGTATGCTGAATGAAACAGCAAATTACAGTATTTATGACAAGTTTTATTGACAAAATAGTAGAGTACAATCAAACTAAACATTGAATCAGTGGCTGTACTACTTTAGAGTAAATGTTGAATGTGACGACCACCAACTTCGTTACATAATGTGCAATGACAAACTATGTTTTGTCAGTCCCTCTGTAAGATGCCATGCTCCCCTCTGATGGTATTAAATGCGTAAAGATGGCTCCTTAAGCTCATGAACTGTTCCTACAGGTGTTGTGTACACAAGGGACTCATGTTGACTAGCTGTGTGTTTACAGCACAGCGCCGGTGAATGCAAGGGGTGACCTGAAGGATGACAGGCACTAAGTTCACAACATCCTGTACACAAGCTCAGTTAGACCACTGTAGTTGTGTGTTTACAGTCTTCCATCCGCAGCAATAACATGACGTCAATGGACGGAAGGGTAGCTACCAAAGTGAAGGGCAGTCAAGCACTTCCTACCGCTGTAGACACTTTAGTTCAAATTTCCAGTTATAGGTTCCTTATATCAAAACATTCAAAATTTCATCCTCTATAATCCCCCAAATTTTTAAAACGCCATTCTGATACACCCTGTATAAACCTGTGAGAAGTGGAACCTCCTTACGACAGAAGCTCGTGTAAGCTAAAGAAATTGCATTCATTTCTGCATTGTTGTCAAAATTTTTCCACAAAATAACCTGTCTAAAACGGAACCTGAGTAATCCGGACAAAAAGCTATATACTTTATATGTTATACCTTTGTTATTAATTTGTATTGATTAGAATCCATAGATATACAGCAGAGGTTGCAAACTAGCGGTCCGTCAAGTCTCTTGGACCTGGAAGATCTCTTGGACACTGGTCCACCAGTGGCCAAGAGATCTTCATTCCCTGAACACTGGGAGTTCGGTCGTGGGTTCGTGCCTCGCTCCGACGGGCTGGCCACATGGAGTTTTCTGGTTTACTCCATGTCTGTAATGCCTAAATAGGGGCCAGTTTCCCTTAAAAAGACCTCCCAGAAGGCATCCCCCTAGGCAGATCGCCCAAGTGTTGCGTTGCCATAACTAAACAAACAAACAAACAAGCCGTCAAGTCTTCATATCAGGCCCTTGGCCTTGACGATTTCTAAAAAATCCAGCAACGAATTGCTTAACTTTTCCGGCAACATTTGGTGGCGCTATCTGTTACGATATTTTATTACTAAAACCTTTTTATATTTTTAACTATTATAAAATGGCAAAAGGCTGAATTTTCAGAATAGGGATGGGTTTTATAAAAAATTGTAAATGATAATAACTAGTAAAATCGTCATTACGTCCGACCCTACTGGAGATACACACGATCCTCTTTATCTCTCTCCCCCGTCGACCTTTAACCACCAAAACTTAATGGCATCAATCCTCCTAATACACAAACCGCCCTGAAAAATTTCGACAAAAAGCACAGGAGTAATTAAGCTTCAAAGAAGGCGCTATTCACCCCGTGTGCCCATACACACTAACATCAATACATACAGAAGAAATCCCCGAATTTTTTTTTTTTTTTTTTTTTTTTGTATTTCTCGACGTTTCAAGATGTCCCGAGCCCAAAAAATCTCTTCCCCATTACTTCAAGAACCTCTGACATTGAAGAAATGACTAATTTACCCGCAACAAATTACTATTGCTACTTAAGTAACTGGAGACTATGCTTCCTACTCTATTTATATTCGATTTCGGTAGAAACTTCGGAAAATATTTTCTGTTTCCGTCTAAATTTACTCTGTATTCTATGTATTTGTGTTTTGGCCCAAGTCCATTTCGATTTTAAAGCAGCAAAAGGACTTATCTGCTTTGTCAATGGATTAACATGTTAAAAAATAAAAACATTACGGAAAATTTTGATTATTTCGTCGTTAATTATGACCAAGACAGACAAACGGAGCTACTTTTACAGTGTCGAATTTCAACAAGTAAACGACCCAAAATAGCGCCCAAGGGACGAGTTTCATGCTTCATCAACGAGCTAACCACATGGGGATTTCCGGGTACTCTTCAGGTGTCTAACACCTAAAATAGATGCCAGTTTTTTCCACGGAAAGTCATCCAAGGAGGAAACTCTTGGCAAATCGCCCAAGTGTCGAGTTACCTATCCCATCAAACCAGAACATTTAACACCGCGTAATATGCAGAGAAGACCTTCAACTTTTATTTATTTACTTTTTTATTTTAAAGACACACGAAAATGTGCGCACACTAGCGCTATATTATAATTAAGCTTATAGCCTACAAGTGCGTTATTAGATTCATTCATACGGATCAATAATATTAATTCTAAACGATATTAAGGCTAACTTATCAATAGCTTCTATGAAGAACAGGAGGAGCCACGTTTAAGGCCAATTCTTGGCCTAAATAGAAGAAATATTGCTGTATTTTCTTCTAACAACAAACTAATTATTTATTTTCTAGGCTCTAAATGGCCTTAAGTTTTATACCCGATTTAGGTCACGTAACGTGTGGCCTAATAATCATTTAACAGAAAGAATTTTGTCTCTAACAATAAAAATTTTAAAGCTTCCACATTGATTTAACGATTACCTACAAAATTTTTATTAAAATATCAAGGAAATGTTTAATTAACATTAAACCTAAATTCTTAAATACAATTAAACAAATACATTAAGAATTTTATCACAAAAATTTCACACTAATCCTATACATTTGCACGTTGTGGTGCATCGTATATTAACAATTTACGTATTTTTTAAATTAAATTAGATAATATTTACAGCAGTTTTGTCCGTAAAATCAATTTTACTAGGAAATTGGTTAGATTTAATGTTATTAAATCAATAATAACGGTCTGCAGCTTTGCTCGAAATGAATTACACGAGTAGATCAATAGGAACGGGATCGGGAGGAGGAGTAAGCAATTCTTCTCTACCTCTTAACTAAATGCTGCATGCATCTAGACGTTCAGGTAAGTTTATAATACGATTTCTCCTCAAATCTCAAAGGATATTTTAATAATTAAACGAAATTCTTGTATCACTAAAGCTTAAAAACTATATGTGGATGGGTTAAGTTACCCAAATCAAACGTCGAATCTATACTCGTCCTTTCAAGACCGGGGTCTATCGATTATTTCTGTTAACAGCACTCCAGAAATTTCTGCAGCTCACCGTTATAACTAAATTAAGAATCTTCTACACCAGGTTACTGTTTAATTGGCAATCAGATCGAAGGAATTGACTACTTTAATCATTTTTCCTCTTATTTCTTACAGGTATAAGGATATAATGACCCGCTACACGGTGTTGATTTTGCTGTGTATGATATTAGTGATGCATCTAGCTATCATCGGTGATGCAGCCAGAGGTAAATCACGGAAGAGAACGAAAGGGAGTAAAAAGGGCTCTCCTAGATTCATTTTCTACACGCATCCCCGTCGGAAAGAATACTATGACAATCCTAATGTAAGTTTCCGTATCTTTATTCATGTGATTGATTATGCACCTCACTAGTTGCAAGGTGCTCTTAAGTAATCAATAACAAAAACACGCATCAGGACAGATGTAAGATTCTGTCCTGATTTATTCTGTCCTGGGTTTATAACGGCAATCACGTAGATTTCCTCACGACGAATTAATTATGTAGAAAAAATAGCTTTTGGCTAACGTAATAATAAATTTCCAGAATATAAAGTGAATTCATAAACATCAAATGGGCTTTCTTATATATGTTAATAATAGAAAAATGCTATTGATTCTATTTAGCACCTAATTGCGGTGTTAATCGTTGCAAAATGGAAGATTGGAGAAGATCCATCTTGCTGTTTTCTCAATTTTCTTTACGTTATATATATAATTAAACGTATAGATTTTGATTAAAAACCTATTGTTTAATTAATAATTTACATGAGATAGAAAACTTCACAAATTCAATTAATTAATTAATTATTTAACTTCAAATCAATATCGTTCAGATATTACTTAAAGATCTGAAGTAAACACAACATTGGCATTTCTTCACTGAATCTATTATGAAGTTAACAGGGGCTAATTTATTGGATGTTGTTAATTTCATAATGGGATTTATAGAATGAGCGCAATGTGAAGAAGCCCTCCTGTGAGAACTTTCTATGGTAAAGTTATAAACGTGAAGAAAACCCAGAAAACTTTACGTGAGCAAAGCACAAACCCCTCAATCAATTAACGGTATTTCGAAATATAAACTGAGAAACTCAAAATTCCTCTTGTAAAAGATTAATGTTCCGAAATTCAAAGTTTCCCAAATGTTTTAGAGGTTAAAGGTTAATAAATAAGTATTTAGTTTTGCTTCGTGGGAGACTGCAACAACACCTTTAACAAATCTTGTCATCATTTTAACTTTTGGAGGACGATGTGATAAATACATGATACAATATTTTCTTGATCATCCCTTTGTTAGAAATTTATAAAGTACTAAATTCATTACTCAACATTTGTATCTGAATATTAATTTAATGAGTCGAGGGATGACGGGCAGCACAAATTCTCCTTTCCTGAACAGGGATCCGGGTTCGAATTCCATTCGGACTCTCGCAGTTTTCCGATATTGCGGATGGGACTAACTTTTTTCTTTATCCTTTCTCCATGACAGTTGACTTCCTAATGGATTGAGCTTAATTGTAAAGGGTACGAATGAGATAGTGGTCTTACACATTAATTGGTTTGTTGGTTCCTTCCAAAAAAAAATTTTTATCTGTTCTTTTAATTAGATTTTTCATTTACTAATCGTAAAAATATGTCACAGTTTCACGCTATTAGGTTACGATTAGACAGATTAGAACCTGAGTTAATGCCAGAATTTTTTACAGGCATTTTTCTTTCCTGCTGTGTTGTAGGATCGATTACATATTGGATTAATGGAATATGGTTAAGCAATCTACTACGGGGGATGGCTTTTTCTATAGACAACTGGGCCCTATTTATATGTTAGACAGATGAAGGAAACCCAGAAAACTCAATGCTGCCAGCCTATTGAGAAGGTGATAACACATAATCCACTACCAGTGTTTAGTGGTTTTATCTACAGCACTTGGCAACTGATGGACCATAACATGAATGCATCTATATGATCCATTTCACTTGTTACATTTCATCTACATCATCAAATTAATAAAATCATTATGATTTTGAATTTTTTAGGCTATATAATAGTTTCATTCAAATTTATTGGATCTTTTCCAATCATAACCATCAGAATACAATGTATGTTTCCACATTGTAAGATATAAGAATATAAGATTGCATCTAAAAATAGTTGCCTGGATATATACAGAAACTTCTACATTGTTTATCAATCTGCTGATGCAAGACACCAATACACTATAGTTTATACGGTTAGATTCTTCACAGTTATAAACTCAATCCTATTATCCTTGGTTGAAGAATAGTATCTGGACAGGAATACACTTAAAAAATAATCATAAGAATTTTCTATGCATGGCTGAAATTAATCTTTTGAAACATTAAAAATATCTTTATAGAATTCTGAATCAATAGTATCAAATTTGTCCAACACATTTATCTTATCTTACTATAATCATAATGTTAAATGTTTGCAGTTAAGAATTGGCATCTAAACTAAATGTAAATACAATGCTTCTCAAACATATTTACTCTATTAACATGAAATAAAAAAGTATGTTTTGTCTTTGTACAGGGTGCTCAAATAACTAAAGCATCTCATTTTGATTACGAGTTTTTACTTGGACATAAAATTGTTTTCATATGTGAAGCGAAAGGAGATCCACAACCAAGAATTAACTGGTTTAAGGATGACATCGAACTCTATGCACATCCTTTTATAAAGGTAAATTACGTATTATTTAAACATATTCTAAAAATAATAAATACATATCATTTTTAATCAAGTGTTTATATATACAATATAGGATAAATTAAGATATTTTTATCTTAGAATCTAAAACAACCCCTTAATTAAAGGAGCAACTAGACTCTCTGTCATCTGGGATTAACTAAGATCCCAGTGCCATGTCTTGTTCCAGAGTTGTGGAATGTTGATGACATGTGATGAATCAATCATCACCAGTCTAGCTCCAGCCATACATATCCTTTCCTCTCAGTGCTCCCTTACCTAGCATCAGTAAATTATCCAAATAATATTCCTAAATATATTCCTAAATAATTCAAATAATTACATCTCTCTCCTAAGTACCAGGTAAGGGCAACCCTCTAAGCTGGTACTTGAGGCATATGTCCTGTCTATTCTCCTAATTGCATCCCTGAAGGAAACTAAGAAAAATATCAGAAATGCTCATTCCTTATATAAATTGTAACTTCAATGTTTTTGAAATTTAATATTTGCTCTACTTTTAGATTGTAACACATGGACCAGATTTAATTTATATTTGCTCCAATCCTAAGTTATAAAATATAAGTAACACTTCTTCTCCACTAAATAAAAATAAATAAAATCAGAATGCCTTAATCTATAGCTTACATGTAAATCTGTTCTTAGTAACACATCTGTGTTACCAAAAGACAAATTAAGGTAAACTTTACTTGTTGAAAAGTATCTGCTCCTGTAAAGCAATTTAATTGACTAATTTATTACATTTAGGATTACAAGAAGTTATGTTGAATATAATTTAATATAATTTAATTATTGACATATAATGTATTGCAGATTACGGAATGGCAGCTGAAACCCAAACACATCAAAAGCAAATTAGAGATAACACCAGCTCGTCAGATGGATTCGGGGATGTACGAATGTCAAGCCAATAATAAATACTCAATCGACAGTAGAAGTTTTAAAGCAGATTTCAGTACAATTAGTAAATAAATCAATTTAATGAAATTAACTTCTGGTATGTAATTAGAAGAACAAAGAATATGAATACTGTATTTCTTTGCATTTTTTAAAAAGAAATCTGTATTAAATAACTATTAATATCATGTGCATTTTAAATTATAAAAATAATTTTTGCTTCTATGTGGAAAAAGTCATATGAATATATCAAACATAATGTTTCAATTATATATTACTGCACATTTTAAAATATTATAAAGTATATTTTACCGATATATAATGTTTTAATTAAATTAAATGAGATAAATTTAATAATAATTATGTAATCTTTTGTAGGAAATATTATTTTTACATTAAAAATATTGATTTGATTTGATTATTTATATATAGGCATTATCATAAACAAAAGGGAAAACAATATCTACTAAAATTTTTTTATCCATATAAAAGTTTATAGTAAAATAATTTATACTAATGCAGTTGTATTAATAACAATATTGCTCTAATTTAAATGAAAGAAATACAATATCAAATTAATAAATAAGCATCTGAATTTAATGAATCAATCAGATCCTTGCAGAATTCTATTATTATTATTAGTTTTTAAATTAAAGTATGAATTTTTCTTGTAATAGTTATGATTTGCACATATTGTACCAATAATATCAGCTATAAAAATCCATGGTGGATAAATTTTCCAATGATGTAACTAAAGCAGAAGTTTTATGAATTAAATCTTATGAAAAATAAAATCTGTTTTCAATATCTATCTTCTATACCCACAACATGTTTACAAACAATTGACAATATTAGATTAAATAATAATGTTACAAATGTGCTTTCACTGGAGTCGCACATCAAAAATTCTGACTATTCCAACATTTCTCGTCCATCATCGGAGCCTAATTACAAAAAGCAAACACACCGAATTTCTTATCAAACAGTACTTCATATAGGAACATCTCTCTTTAAATTTATGCATTCCTTCTTCTACACAATGCTTCTTCTTACCTTTCATGATCTAAATTAGTTTAAATTACATTCTCCTTGTAGGAAATCAACTACTTTTATATTTCTCTTGCTTATCCTTCCTTACTAGTCATATGGAAATGACTAGTAAGGAAGTATTTAGTACAACTAGTAAGCTGACAACCAAGACCAACCAATTTAGTTGGAATTTAGATATTATAGTATGTGTTGATACATTAAATAGTAAATACTGTAGATGCATATAGAATTTCTAACATAATAGACATTTTCTACATTATAAATCAATTTTATTTAAATGAAGTTACACTATTACATTTCACTTGGTTATAATTTTAGAAAGGAAGCTAATCTGTTATTTCAGTAACAATTTATCTTCTCGATTAGTTTTAAAAGTCAGTATTGATTGGAAATAAAGATATAAGATATAGCTAATGACAAAATCTTAGTTACAGTTATAGATAGAGAGGTATTGGTTTGTCAAGAAAGCTGCTCTAACAGGAATCCTATTAAAACTGCTTTGAGAGGTGGTGTAAATCGGAGTAGAAACAAATAGATTAACAAAGAAACATTCTATGCATTTATTTTTATTTATTTTAAATGGCTAAAGAGGCCAAATACATGCCTCTCTGTGACTACAAGTGTTCAGTAATTTTATCCACTGAGCTACTTGTGGTGGGTGTGATTCTATTAACTATTCAATGCAACGACAATTTTACTATTAACTCCATTTGTATGATGTAATAAATTAATTTAACAAGCGTGCCCATCAATGACAAAGCGCATAAAACTACTAAATACTAAAAGTGGGTCCCGTGCTGCATCAACGTGCAGTTTTCTGGGTACTCTTTACGTGTCTAACACCTAAAATAGAAGCCAGTTTTTCCCATGGAAAGTCATCCAAGGAGGAAACTCTTCGCAAATCGCCCAAGTGTCGAGTTACCTATCCCATCAAACCAGAACATTTAACACCGCGTAACATGCACAGAAGACCTTCAAATTTTATTTATTTTTTTTTTATTTTAAAGACACACGAAAATGTGCACACACTAGTGCTATATTATAATTAAGCTTATAACCTACAAGTGCGTTATTAGATTCATTCATACAGATCAATAACATTAATTCTAAACGACTTTAAACTTAACTTATCAATAGCTTCTATGAAGAACAGGAGGAGCCACGTTTAAGGCCAATTTCTGGCCTAAATAGAAGAAATATTGCTGTATTTTCTTCTAACAACAAACTAATTATTTATTTTCAAGGCCCTAAATGGCCTTTGTTTAAGTTTTATACCCGATTTAGGTCACGTAACGTGTGGCCTAATAATCATTTAAGAGAAAGAATTTTGTCTCTAACAATAACAATTTTAAAACTTCCACATTGATTTAACGATTACCTACAAAATTTTTATTAAATTATTAAGGAAATGTTTAATTAACATTAAACCTAAATTCTTAAGAACAATTAAACAAACACATTAAGAATTTTATCACAAAAATTTCACACTAATCCTATACATTTGCACGTTGTGGTGCATCGTATATTAACAATTTACGTATTTTTTTAAATTAAATTAGATAATATTTACAGCATTTTGTCCGTAAAATCCGTTTTACTAGGTAATTGGGTAGATTTAATGTTATCAAATCAATAATAACGGTCTGCAGCTTTGCTCGAAATGAATTACACGAGTAGATCAATAGGAACGGGATCGGGAGGAGGAGTAAGCAATTCTTCTCTACCTCTTAACTAAATGCTGCATGCATCTAGACGTTCAGGTAAGTTTATAATACGATTTCTCCTCAAATCTCAAAGGATATTTTAATAATTAAACGAAATTCGTGCATCACTAAAGCTTAAAAACTATATGTGGATGGGTTAAGTTACCCAAATCAAACGTCGAATCTATATTCATCCTGTCAAGACCGGGGTCTATCGATTATTTCTGTTAACGGCACTCCAGAAATTTCTGCAGCTCACCGTTATAACTAAATTAAGAATCTTCTACACCAGATTACTGTTTAATTGGCAATCAGATCGAAGAAATTGACTACTTTAATCATTTTTTCCCTTATTTCTTACAGGTATAAGGATATAATGACCCGCTACACGGTGTTGATTTTGCTGTGTGTGATATTAGTGATGCATCTAGCTATCATCGGTGATGCAGCCAGAGTTAAATCACGGAAGAGAACGAAAGGGAGTAGAAAGGGCTCTCCTAGATTCATTTTCTACACGCATCCCCGTCGGAAGGAATACTATGACAATCCTAATGTAAGTTTCCGTATCTTTATTTTAATCATGTGTTCGATAATGCTATGTACT